>NC_134357.1:116979120-117201620 GCF_048569485.1 Anomaloglossus baeobatrachus
AAAGCCCCAACGTAGATAATTAAGAACTATTTTGTTTGTGTTCTTCATTGTTTGGAGGCAGGTCGCTATTATCTGATGGTGGCACGGTGGCTCAGTGGTTAGCACTGCAGTCTTGCCGCGCTGGGGTCCTGGGTTCAAATCCCACCAAGGACAACATCTGCAAGGAGTTTGTATGTTCTCTCCCACACTTCAAAAACTACAGATAGGGAAATTAGATTGTGAGCCCCAATGGGGACAGTGTGTCCAATGTATGTAAAGTGCTGTGGAATCAATAGCGCTATATAAATGAATAAATATTATTATTATTAAAAAAATAACCATGAAGGAGGGATAAGAGTAAGAAAAAAAGTCTTCAGAAAAAACTCTAAAATTTGTACATCCTCTAATGGGACCTGCTGAGTTTTGCCAAGAAGGAAGATGCCTAAGAAAAACATAGATTTTTCCCTGAAGCGTTTTCTTTGGGGTCTTTCCAACCTCTTTCTTTGTGGCTTTGTTTTTTTCCTCTTTAAATATATGCAGTAAAATAGCGGCTCCCACAATAAAGCCACCAGAAGAATAGTCCGGTCACTTTTTGTTGCAGCTTTAAGGCTGAAGTGATTAAAAGAATCTCGTAAAGATGAAAGATGAGTATAACAAATCACTTTATGCAGCATGTCAATTTATGCTGCGGAGACACGAATGTTCTCCGCAGGAAGAATATGGACGAAGTCCGCATCGCACCGAACCCTGATCATGGGCACGGGCTGCTGCGGTCTCCTGTGGACAACACTCGCGGTTCCACAGGAGAAGACACGCTGTGTCCAGGATGCAGGATGTCCTAATCGTGTTCACATGACCTTAGGATGTTAGAAGGGTAAAAGGAATAAATTGTTTTACCTTAAAGGCTAGCATATTATGATGTACACTTGTTACCTCCCTAATTTTCCTGTCCCTACCACTTCCCCCCATTAAAATTTGTTTACTCCTCATCCCCTTCCCACCTTTCCCTCCCCATTTTAAAATCTTACTGGTTATTTCTATGTTTGTGCTTGATTTTGTACTCCAGCCCCCCATCCCACCCCACCCATTTTTCCCCTTATTCTGGCCTTATTTTTCTTTTCCATTCTCTCCGTCTTCTTTAAATTTAGTGTTTTTTAGTCTCCTAAAATCTTTTTTAAACTAGACTTTCTTGATCCAAATACTAACCTCGAGCCTTCCCTGTCCTTATATTTTTATTATGTGTTATCCCTTCAATTTTTAAATTTTTAAAATTAACCCCTTTACCCCTGAGATTATTTTCACCTTCCTGACCAGGCCACTTTTTACAATTTTGACCAGTGTCACTTTAAAGGTAATAACTCTAAAACGCTTCAACGGATCTGATTCTGAGATTGTTTTTTTTTGTGTGACATATTGTACTTCGTTACTGGTACATTAGAAAAAGGTTTTTTTTGCGTTTATTTGTGAAAATATCGGAAACTTGGCCAAAATTTCACAATTGTCAAAATTGTAATATTTATGCTTTTAAACCAGAGTTATGTCACACAAAATATTTAATAAATAGCGTTCACCACATAAATACAAAATTCTCTTATAAATAATACTAAAAAGTAACTTTCTTCGGCGCTCCATTGGGAGACCCAGCCGATTGGGTGTATAGCTACTGCCTCCGGAGGCCACACAAAGTATTACACTAAAAAGTGTAAGGCCCCTCCCCTTCTGCATATACACCCCCCGTGGATCACGGGCTGCTTCAGTTTTATGCTTTGTGCGAAGGAGGTCAGACATCCACGCATAGCTCCACTGTTTTTAGTCAGCAGCAGCTGCTGACTATGTCGGATGGAAGAAAAGAGGGCCCATACTAGGGCCCCCAGCATGCTCCCTTCTCACCCCACTTTTGTCGGGTGTTTGTTAAGGTTGAGGTATCCATTGCGGGTACGGAGGCTGGAGCCCACATGCTGTTTTCCTTCCCCATCCCCCCTCGGGGCTCTGGGTGAAGTGGGATCTTACCGGTCTCCAGGCACTGAGACCGGGCTCCATCCACAGACCCGGAGATCCTGCTGGATATGGAGCTGGGTATCGTCAGGGCAGGGCCCTGCTACATTAAGGTACTCTGTGTCCCCGTACACATTGCGCACACACACACCAGCATTGCTGGGAGTGCTAGTGCGCCGGGGACAACAGCGCGGAGCGCTTGTGCTATTATTCACTGCAGCTTAGCTGAGTGAATTTATGTGTTAGAAACTGCCGCGCCGGCCGCTGCGGGGTGTTTTACACTGTGGCGCGGCTGGGACTTGTGGTGCGCCGGGGACTTCCGCGCTGGCCGTGCACATAGGACGGCCGCGCTTATTACTCGAGTCCCCGGCTTTGCGGCCTAGTTTTCGCTTCGTTCCCGCCCCCAGCCCTGCCAGTCAGGGGAGGGGCGGGACGCTGTACAGACAGTCAGCGCCGAGGGCTGGAGTCTGCTTTGCATTCTCCAGCCCCCTTCACTGGACACAGTGGGACGCCAGTTTCCCGCTCTTGTCTGGGGCACGCCCACGGCCCGCCCCTCTTCACTAGACGCCGGCAGCCATTCCTGCACGCAGTCTGGGCTGGAGAAGGGAGACAAGCTCTGGGCAACCAGTCACAGGATTCGGGCGACCACACACCCGCCTTTGGGCGGGCGGTAAGCAGCACCTGAAGGGCTGACCCCACTAATGCCATTTGTACTTTATGCCTAGATGGCTAGACTACAGCAGCAAAAAGCAAGGGTGCTAAGGCACAGGCTTTCTAGGCTGCTTGTATTGCATGTGCTGAAGTGTTCATTTGTACTTTATGCTGGTATGCTATACACTGCACTGTACGGTCGCTATTCTTGGCTATATACTCCTAGATGGCTGGACAACAGCAGCAAAAAAGCAAGGGTGCTAAGGCACAGGCTTTCTAGGCTGCTTGTATTGCATGTGCTGAAGTGTTCATTTGTACTTTATGCTTGTATGCTATACACTGCACTGTACGGTCGCTATTCTGGGCTATATACTCCTAGATGGCTGGACAACAGCAGCAAAAAAGCAAGGGTGCTAAGGCACAGGCTTTCTATGCTGCTTGTACTGCATGTGCTGAAGTGTTCATTTGTACTTTCTGCTTGTATGCTATACATTGCACTGTACGGTCGCTATTCTTGGCTATATGCTTCTAGATGGCTAGACAACAGCAGCAAAAAAGAAAGGGTGCCAAGGCACAGGCTTTCTATGCTGCTTGTACTGCACGTGATACTGTTCCACACGGCAGGTTCCACTGTCCCCATTGTGTGCAATGCTCCCCTGTAGCACTTGGTCAGCCGGGGTCTCTGCTAGAGGTGGCTAAAGGAACCACCTGTGAACCCTGTCCAGGGACAGGGACGGAGTTGCAGTTTCGGCTGATAGGTCTGTGACTGTGACTAACATCTTAGAGACTTTGCAGTCCAGACGGACCATGGGCAATGTTGATACGCCCTCATTTGGAAAATCAGTGCTCCGGGGGGGTCCCATGCATCCCAGGGCGCAGGCTCTGGCACGGACGACAGTCCCAGACAGTCTAAGCGAGCTCGCTGGGAGCGGCACTCGGCTTCATCACTAGTTAGGGTCCCAGCGGGACTCTCTGTATGATGAGGCAGACGTAGCTGATCAGGACTCTGATCCTGAGACCGCTCTCAATCCGGATACTCCGGATGGTGACGCCATAGTGAATGATCTTCTAGCGTCCATCAAGGGAATGTTGGATATTTCTCCCTCAGCTCCTCCGGTGGAGGAGTCAGCTTCACAGCAGGAGAAATCCCTTTTCAGTATCTCAAGCGTATATTGAGTACTTTTCTGGCCACTCTGACTTCAGAGAAGCAATCCGGAAACACCACACTTATCCAGATAAGCGTTCTCCAATCGTATTAAGGATACACGTTATCCTTTTTTCTCCCTGACGTGGTCAAGCGCTGGACCCAGTGTCCAAAGGTGGATTCCCCTATCTCCAGGCTTGCGGCTAGATCCATAGTTGCAGTGGAAGATGGGACTTCACTTAAAGATGCCATTGACAGACAGATGGTCCTCTGGTTGAATTCTGTCTATGAAGCTATCGGCGTGTCGGTTGCTCCGGCATTCGCAGCCGTATGGGCATTCCAAGCTATTTCAGCTGGTCTTGCGCACGCGGACACTGTCACATGTACATCTGTGCCGCAGATGGCGTCCTTAACCTCGCAATGTCTGCATTGCGACTTACGCTATTAATGCTGTCCTGCACTCTACGAGCCGTACGTCAGTGGCGTCCGCCAACTCCGTGGTTTTACGCAGAGCCTTGTGGTTGAGGGAATGGAAAGCAGATTCTGCTTCCAAAAAAGTGCTTAACCAGTTTGCCGTTATCTGGTGACAGACTGTTTGGTGAGCGATTGGATGAAATCATTAAACAGTCCAAGGGTAAGGACTCTTCCTTACACCAGCCCAGATCAAACAACACCCAACAGAGGAAGGGACAGTCGAGGTTTCGGTCCTTCCCAGGCTCGGGCAGGTCCCAATTGTCCTCGTCCAAAAGGACTCAAAAAGCTCAGAGAGGCGCAGATTCCTGGCAGGCTCAATCACGCCCAAGGAAGGCAGCCGGAGGAACCGCTACCAAGGCGGTTTCCTCATGACGTTCAGCTCTCTCTCTCCGCATCCGCGGTCGGTGGCAGACTCTCCCGCTTTGGCGACATTTAGCTGCCACAGGTCAAAGACCGGTGGGTGAGAGACATTTTGTCTCACGTGTACAGGATAGAGTTCTGTTCTCGTCCTCCGACTAGATTTTCAGAACTTCCTCACCTCCCGACCGAGCCGATGCTCTTCTGCAGGCAGAAGGAGTGGTAATCCCTGTTCCTCCTCAGGAACAAGATACGGTTTTTACTCCAATCTGGTTGTGGTACCAAAAAACGACGGCTCTTCCGTTCCGTTTTGGACCTAAACCTGCTCAACAAGCACGTGAAAACCAGGCGGTTCCGGATGGAATCCCTCCGCTCCGTCATTGCCTCCATATCTCAAGGAGATTTCCTAGCGTCAATAGACATCAGGATGCTTATCTCCACGTGCCGATTGCTCCAGAGCACCGGTGTTGGCTACGATTCGTTATTGAAGACGAGCATCTTCAGTTCGTAGCCCTGCCCTTCGGTCTGGCGACAGCCCCACGGCTTTTCACAAGTTCATGGCAGCAGTGGGAGTAGTCCTGCACTCTCAGGGTCACTCTGTAATCCCTTACTTGGACGATCTACTTGTCAAGGCACCCTCTCAAGAGGCATGCCAACACAGCCTGAACGTGGCGCTGGAGACTCTCCAGAGTTTCGGGTGGATCATAAACTTTTCAAAGTTAAATCTGACACCGACCCAAGCGCTGACATATCTTGGCATGGAGCTTCACACTCTCTCAGCGATAGTGCAGCTCCCGCTGGCCATACAGCGTTCCCTACAGACGGGGGTGCAGTCTCTCCTTCAAGGCCAGTCACACCCCTTAAGACGCCTCATGCAGAGGCAGTCCTTTTCGCGCAGTTTCATCTGCGTCCACTTCTATAGGACATTCTTCGCCAATGGGATGGGAAGTCAACGTCCCTAGACAGGAACGTACCCCTTTCTCAGACGGGCAAGGACTCTCTTCAGAGGAGTCCACCCTTCAGATCAATGTTCTGGAAATCTGGGCAGGGTATCTTGCCCTGCAAGCCTTCCAGCAGAGGCTGGAAGGCAAACAGATCCGAATTCAGTCGGACAACTTCGCAGCGGTGGCATACATCAACCACCAAGGCGGAACACGCAGTCGGCAAGCCTCCCAGGAAGTCCGGCGGATTCTGATGTGGGTGGAAGACAGAGCATACACCATTTCCGCAGTTCACATCCCGGGCGTAGAAAACTGGGAAGCAGACTTCCTCAGTCGCCAGGGCCTGGACGCAGGGGAATGGTCTCTGAGAGCTCTGGCGGCAGGCGCCTTAGTTCAGGATTGGTCGCAGTTCCAGCTACCCTATGTGTTTCCCCCTCTGACACTGTTGCCCAGAGGGCTACGCAAGATCAGCTCCGATTGCCGCCGCGCCATCCTCGTCGCCCCAGACTGGCCGAGGAGGTCATGGTACCTGCACATCTCACGGTCGGCCAACCGTGGGCACTACCAGACCGGCCAGACTTACTGTCCCAAGGGCCGTTTTTTCCATCTGAATTCTACAGCCCTGAACCTGACTGGTGGCCATTGAGTCCTGGATCCTAGCGTCTTCAGGATTATCTCAAGACGTCATTGTCACCATGAGACGGGCTAGGAAGCCGACGTCTGCCGAGATCCACCACAAGACGTGGAAGATATTCTTATCTTAGTGCTCTGCTCAGGGAGTGTCTCCCTGGACATTTGCATTGCCTACTTTTCCTTCCTTCCTGCAATCTGGTTTGGGAAAAGGTTTGTCGCTCGGCTCCCTTAACAGACGAGTCCCAGCGCTGTCTGTATTCTTTCAGAAGCGCATAGGGCGACTTCCTCAGGTACGCACGTTCCTGCAGGGGGTTTGTCACATTGTCCCTCCGTACAAGAGGCCGTTAGACCCATGGGATCTGAACAGGGTACTAATTGCTCTCCAGGAGCCGCCCTTTGAGCCTCTGAGGGATGTTTCACTTTCTCGACTTTCACAGAAAGTGGCCTTTTTTGGTAGCGGTCACGTCTCTTCAGAGAGTGTCCGAGCTCGCAGCGCGGTCATCCAAAGCTCCCTTCTTGGTGTTTCACCAAGACAAGGTAGTGCTGCGCCTGATTCCGGGGTTTCTCCCTAAGGTGGTATCCCCCTTTTCATCTCAGTCAGGATATCTCCTTACCTTCCTTTTGTCCTCATCCAGTTCATCGATATGAATTGGATTTGTATTTGTTGGATCTGATGAGAGCGCTCAGAATCTACATTTCCCGCACGGCGCCCCTGCGCCGCTCGGATGCACCCGTTGTACTTGTCGCTGGTCAGCGCAAAGGGTCGCAGGCTTCCAAATCCACCCTGGCTCGATGGATCAAGGAACCAATTCTTGAAGCCTACCGTTCTGCTGGGCTTCCGGTTCCATCAGGGCTGAAGGCCCATTCTACCAGAGCCGTGGGTGCGTCCTGGACATTACGGCACCAGGCTACGGCTCAGCAGGTGTGCCAGGCGGCTACCTGGGCGAGTCTGCACACCTTCACCAAGCGTTATCAGGTGCATGCCTACGCTTAGGCGGATGCCAGCCTAAGTAGAAGAGTCCTGCAGGCGGCGGTTGCCTCCATGTAGGGAAGGGCTGTTTTTACAGTCCAAACTTGAGGTATTAATTTACCCACCCAGGGACTGCTTTTGGACGTCCCAATCGTCTGGGTCTCCCAATGGAGCGCCGAAGAAGAAGGGAATTTTGTTACTTACCGTAAATTCCTTTTCTTCTAGCTCCAATTGGGAGACCCAGCACCCGCCCCTGTTCCTTCGGGATTTTTTGGTTGTTCGGGTACACATGTTGTTCATGTTGAATGGTTTCAGTTCTCCGATGTAAATCCTTCGGATTGAATTGTTTAACCAGTTATTGGCTTTCCTCCTTCTTGCTTTTGCACTAAAACTGAAGCAGCCCGTGATCCACGGGGGGTGTATATGCAGAAGGGGAGGGGCCTTACACTTTTTAGTGTAATACTTTGTGTGGCCTCCGGAGGCAGTAGCTATACACCCAATCGGCTGGGTCTCCCAATTGGAGCTAGAAGAAAAGGAATTTACGGTAAGTAACAAAATTCCCTTCTTTTGGGTAAAAGAACCACCAATACTAAAATCACAACACAAAGGTTGCTTTAACACAAGCAAAACAAGGTATTAAGGGTGCTTTACACGCTGCGACATCTTGCTTCTTATCTGCCAGACAAATAAATAAACATTTAGTCAATAAATTATGCAAGTGCAAAAAGGTTTAAATAGATAAAACAATGCTTACTCATCTCAGACTGTGCTTTGTATATCCCCACGCGCTTCTATGTACGTTTCGCTCTTATCTTCATCAGGGAGTGTACGTAGGGAAGGGGTATACCAGGTTTTTATAAGTCAAGTTCACCTGATTGTGATTATACTTAGAGCGCCGTCCGGCATATACTGCGCATGCGTGCCTATCACATTGAGTTTTAACACGGCATTCAGGGGGAACGGTGCATGCGTGATCTGTACTCATCTCCAAAGCGGTCCATTACCTCGGGGACCGTGGAACACAAACACACCACCGCCATATTATTTTATCAGCAATTTCTCATTTTTCCAACAAAATTTTCAAAACCGTTTTTTTAGGAACTACATCACATTTGAAGTGACTTTGAGAGTCCTAGGTGACAGAAAATACCCAAAAGTGACACCATTCTAAAATCTGCACCCCTCAAACTGATGAAAACCACGTCCAAGAAGTTTATTAACTCTTCCTGCAAAAATATTACTTAACACTCAAATTTTTAATTTTCACAAGGTAACAGGGGAAAATGCACCTACAATTTATTGTTCTTGTGCAATTTCTTATGAGTAGAGTCCAATATGTGGTGCAAAATTACTGTTTGGGCACACGGAAGGGAAGCAGCGCAATTTGAATTTTGTAAAGCAAAATTGTATGGCGTCAATAGCGGATTCCATGTTGCATTTGCAGCGCTCCTGATGTGTCTAAATCATGGAAACCTTCACAAGTGATGCTATTTTGGAAAGCTAGACCCCCTCAAGGAACCTAGACATGTGGTTAGCACGTTTAACCCCCAGATGCTTCACAGAAGTTTATAACGTTGAGCCGTGAAAGTAAAAAAGCATTTTCCCACAAAAATGTTGCTTTAACTCGAATTTTTTTTTCTTTTCACAAGAGTACGCTGATACGCCATATGAGGTGTAAAACTACTGTTTTGGGGGCACGGCATGGATTCGAAGGGAATGAGCGCCATTTTGGCTGGAATAGATTGGAGATGCCATGTCACATTTGAAGATCCACTGACATGCCAAAACAGTAGAAACTCCCACAATTGGACTCGGGAATAGGTAACGGGACAGGAGCACGGGACCTGACAACTAGCTAGCAGACAGATGACAGACTTACTAAGGATGTTGTGCAGGCACCTCCCGTAGTGGGAGGATGGCTTAGGTACTTAGTGCCTCTCAGCCATAGGCTGAGAGGTACTCTTGGTTAATGGTGCGCCAGCCTTTTCAGAGGAGGGCAGGTGTGCATGCATGTGCCCTAAGCTTACTCCCAGGGGACCTGTAGAGGAGGAAGCAGGAGCACATGTGGATATCTCTGGGAATTCGTGGGAGGATGTAGCTCGGCCACAGCAGTAAGTGAGTTGGTGTCCCTGCTGGGGAGACGTAGGGTAGTGCAGGGACACCAGCACTACAATTCCCCCCTCCCCTCACGCCACCTCTGCACCAGGCCCGAAGGTAGTTTTTTTTCTCCAACAAGATGTTCTTGATAGCTGTAGGAATTGCTGGTAGAAGGGGTAGGGTGGATGGCTGTTGCTTAAGAGGCCTCTTCCCAGACCTTGAAAGGCAAATGGCAACGGCTTCCAGGATAGGCATGACTGAGGCTTCAGGAATCAGACATTGCTTATGGCAATTCTGTCCCCAATGAAACACTTCTGTGGATTTCCAGTCCAACGCAGGCTTGTGGGCAAGGCAGACCCAGGATCAGTGTACAAGACAAGTTCAGAAGTACCAGGAAAGATAATGTCTCCGAATGCGAAGCTCCCACTTGAAGATTCAGCTGGTTAGAAATGAAGTGTATTGGTTCCGTCCAGAGTGTTCCATCCACCGCAGACACCATTAAAAGCCGCTCGGATCCGGGCTCGTTGGTAGGTGGCTCGAGCACCTCCGGACCGTGGGTCACTTTGCTCAGAAAGGATGCTGGCGCTACGTTGGGGGGTGGTAGGTAGGTGTACGGCCGGAGCCGTGTTTGAGTTCGTGACGCCACCCACGGGACGTGGTGAAGGTGTAGACACCACCGCTGCAGTTACGAGGCACCCGGGGGAGATGGTTATGCAGCAAGATGTTAACTGCTCCGTGAGCAGGGATGATGGCTCCGAGGCCCGTTGGATAGATTAGCCGGGCGGTGCAGGGCGGCGCGCTGCCGGATGGCACTGTTGTACTCACAGTTATTGATACACACAAGTCTCTGGTAAACAAAGTTGATGGTGGTCGGTGCCCGCAGCCGGCTGCGTCTGGTCCCCCACCCGGTTCGGTGGTCTTGGCCTGTCTCCTGCACCGTGTTGTGAATGTGTACACTGCCTGTGCTTCAGCAACGGGAGTCCGCTCCTCGGCATTGTGTATGTCGGAGGAGCCCGTTTACCCGCAGACGCTGGCCCGTGGGATCTCTCTGCCTGTGTGGTGGCTTTCTATCCCCCTTGGTGGGCTGTTGTCTTCAGTCAGGACTTAGGTGGGAAAGGACCTATAGTCCAGACTGCAATCAGTGAATTAACTCAGTCCAGTGGATTCTGGATCTCGTTTCAGGGTCTGAGTACCCCTCTGTGTGCTCCGGTTTCCAGTCGGTTCCCCGGGTCGGTAACGGTGGGCCACTACCCTGTCCCGATCCACCACGGTTCCACCGAGCCGTCTTCCCAGCTCCTGCAGGCTAGGCCACCATGTGCCTCCTAGCCGAGGTACCAGGGCTACGACCCTGGCACCTGTCAGTTTCCGCTGCAGACCTGTCACCACAGGCCTGCTGCACTTGAACTCCACTCTCCACTGCTCTGTCTTGACTACCGAACTTAACTTAACTGACTTGCACTTCCTGCCTCAGGCCCTCTGAACTCGTCGGTGGGCGTGGCCAACCACCTGGCTCCGCCCCCTGGTGTGGTCATCACACTCTGAGGGAGGTAACTAGGTTTTTAACCCCTTCACGACCATGGATGGATCTATCAGTCATGGAGCATGTCATGTTAAGCCCTGCCCCCTGCCATAGGCAGGGTGCGGCGATCGACGCACATATCAGCTGTTTTCAACAGCTGACATGTGTGCCTGCATGTTACGAGTGGAATCGCATTCCACCCGTAACATTAACCCCTTACATCTCGCTGGCAAAGTCTGGCAGCGAGATGTATATACGCGCGGTGAAGATTTTCACTTACGCCGCCCCCACCGGAAGTCACGTGAGTGATCATATGACTTTCGGTGGTTGCCATGGTAGCACAGGGTCATGTGATGATGCCTGCAGCTTCAGTCACTTTCATTTTCACCCGGCCCGGAGGCCAGTGAAGCAGGAAGTGACCGTATCTGCTGTTTACAGCTGTATAGCTGTGATCAGCAGATAGATCAGAGCGATCGGATTGCTGATCGCTATAGCCCCCTAGGGGGACTAGTAAAATAAAAAAAAAAAGTTTTAAAAAATTTAAAAAAAAAACAAAAAAACCCTAAAAGTTCAAATCACCCCCCTTTCACCCCATTGAAAATTAAAGGGTTAGAAAAATAAATAAATATATACATATTTGGTATCGCCGCGTTCAGAAATGCCCGATCTATCAAAATATAAAATCAATTAATCTGATTGGTAAACAGCATAGTGGCAAAAAAAATTCCAAACGCCAAAATTACGTTTTTTTGGTCGCCGCACGTTTTACGTAAAATGCAATAACAGGCGATCAAAACGTAGCATCTGCGCAAAAATGGTACCATTAGAAACGTCAGCTCGAGACGCAAAAAATAAGCCATCACTGAGCCATTGATCCCAAAAAATGAGAACACTACGGGTTTCGGAAAATGGCGCAAAACATACGCCACTTTTATTGGGCAAGCTTGTGAATTTTCTTTAACCTCTAAGATATAAGTTAACCTATATATGTTTGGTGTCTACAAACTCGCACCGACGTCAGGCATCACACCCACACATCAGTTTTACCATATAGTGAACACCGTGAATAAAACAACCCAAAAACTATTGTGCCATCACATTTTTTTGCAGTTTTTCCACACTTGGAATTTTTTTTGCTGTTTTCCAGTACGCCATATGGTAAAACTTATGGTTTCATTTAAAAGTACAACTCGTCCCGCAAAAAACAAGCCCTCATATGGCAAGATTGACGGAAAAATAAAAAAGTTACGGCTCTCGGAAGAAGGGGAGCAAAAAACAAAAACGCAAAAATGGAAAGTGCTCTGGGGCTGAAGGGGTTAAAGGGTTGGCTGATGTTACCTTATTGCGGGACAGGTGTTGTGCGGGGCGCTATCTGTGACTACCTGGCTAGTCCAGGGCGTCACACATACTTCACTTCTTTTAGCCGCTTCAAGCTTTCCGAACTCTGAAGCGGTTAGAAGTACTAAAAGATTGAACATGTACACAACGTCATTTTACATTGCTGTGCATTATATATATATATAAAAATTTTTGCGGTGGTTTTGCAGACTTTTTTTAAGCGGATTTCAAGTGAAAGCCAACTGAAAAAGACGATGTGTGCACATACCCTAAGTATGACCGCACTTTGCGTTTCCACCTGCGTTTTAGGTGCATTTTAGGTCCGTTTTGAACTGCACCTTTTCATGCCAAAAGGCATGCGTTTTGATTTTCCAGCAAAGTCTATGGAAAATGGGGATTTCTAGACCGCACTTTGCGTTTTAAAACACTGCGTTTAATTTGCATAATTTGTGGCAAAAACCATGCGTTCAAAGAAGCAGCATGTCAATTGTTTTGCCATTTCTGCAGCGTTTTGCTAACATTGAAGTCAATGAGAAATGGCAAAAAGCAACAAACATCAAAATTCCAGCGTTTTACATGCTTTTTAGGTGCAGAAAACATGCGTTTTTTACTTCAAAAACGCTTGCTTTTCTGACATAAAAAATGGAATAATATGTCCCTTTACACACACACACATAGTCCGACAACTAAATTAAAGAAAATTATGATTTTATTGCTACTTTAGCATTAAATATTATAAAACCGCTATAATTTCATGAAATATCAATATTTCCTTTATTAATTCCAAAATTATATATTTTTTCCTTTTTTTTTCTCTTTTTTCATTATGTTTGACTATTTAATCTTTATTTAGCAGTGTCTTGATGTTCAAAACGCATCTGTTAAAACGCATGTGAAAAAGCATGTAAAAAGCGCTAAAAACGCATCTAAAACGCGGTAAATACGCATGCGTTTTTAGCGCTACATTTCTGGAAAAGGCAACTTTGGCAAAATCAATTAAGGCAAAAAGGTGCGTTCTAAACTGCATGTAGGGCAACGCAAAGTGCGGTAATAGCCTAAAGCATTTCCTTTTGAAGAGTTTTGCAGTCTTTTCACTTGATGTTATTTAGGTTGAAGCAGATTCCTTTAGAATTTGTTTGACATGCAAATTTTGACTTTTTGTTTTTCACCAGTTATTATTTAAAACACTCAAAAAGCCCCTCACATGAACAGCAAAGTTGATGTCCATAGAAATTAAGAGTTTTCATAGTGTTTTTCTATGAGGAGGACTTTGGATTGGTTTTAAAAAAAAACAACTCATTGTTAACTTTCCTTCGGATTAGTGGGGGTCCTTCTGGGCAGACTCTCAGCCCCGCTGCTTCATTCAACGTCCCCCAGCCGCAGTCTGGATCATGTATCTACAATGTAGATATAGTGTGGTCTCATGACTTCCCTTCATATCGCAGTTAGGGTATGTGCCCACGATCAGCACCTGCTGCGTCCTGACCTGTTGGGCGGCGAGTCTCCTCCGCAGAAGACCTCAGCTGCTTGTACCCACGATCAGGGTTCGGAGCATTGCGTTCTCTCGCTTGTGTTCTCCCTACGGAGTACGCTTTTGACTCCGCAGCAAACAATTGTCATGCTCGTGGCTTGGAAAGCCGCACCACAGGTCAATTTTCACTGCAGGCCATACACACACAGTGGGCATGGGGTTTCTAGAAATTTCCATCCCCTATGCTTGTACTGTACAATGCAGCATTTTGGACGCAGCGAAAACACGTTGCATCCAAAACGCTGAAAACACTGATCGTGGGCACACAAATAATGTCAACAAATCAAGATGGATCCAGGTCTTGGTTTTTTGTCATGCTTTTTTCCCTTTCATTTTTTTTTTACAATAGTCTTTAGGGATTTTTTTTTAGCTAAAAGAAGACTAAAACTCTGACAAATCCATTGTCTGATATGATTTGATATTGCTTGGGTATGCATAAGTTTATGATCCTGAGAGTCCAACTTTTGGGTCCCTATCAGTCCAAAGAATGAATTCAATGCAGGAGCTAGAATAGCGTACAGGGTGGTTTTCTCAGGGAAGTACAGGTGGCCCGATTCACAAATTTACTGAGGCTTTTCCTTTATTGTTAATCAGTGATAATTGCAAAAATTGTACCCCCTATTATAAGGGGATGGCACAGCAATATACAATCACCATATACTTCCTCTTTACTAACATGAGCCATGTATTGGTTTGAAAGTCTTTTGATAGGATCTGTCAGGTTTCTATTGCGGATAGAGTACTATTGACAGCAAAAATAGTGCTGCAGATTGTGCTGCCTAGAACCCAACCCTAAAACCACTGGAACCCAGAAACCTGTAAAGAAGATTACTCATTATATTCCTGTGTACTACCAGGTGAGCATCATTACAATTGCAGTTAAACCCTTGCAATATGCACACACTTCCATGTGTTTTTCCCATTGTCTGATGATGTTGCAGCTCTTTGCCCCTCAATTATCACCCCATGTGAATACAGGAATCTGTTCTGCCACTCATCTCTATGACCGTAAGGCCCCCTTCACACGTCAGTGATTCCAGTATATATGACCCCGTTTTCATACGTACCGAATCATGGACATATGCACAGACCCATTAAAATGAATGGCAGTCTTTTCACAAATACCGTGAGTTCGCATGGAGCACATGCATATCCATGTGTTACACACGGAGACAAGTCCATTTTTCTATGGCAGCATTGATGTCACATGGACCACTCACTGATGTGATCCGTGTCACATCAATGTCACACATTTCGGAGAAAACGTGTCTTTGAAATAAGATGAATTTCTATACTCACCTGTCTCCAGCGCTGCTGTCACTTGATTCAGGTCCTGCTCATTATGCGCATATTCACTGCATCGAGGACCCAGAAGCAGCAGCACCATGGACAGCAGCGCTGGGGAGAGCAGCACTATGGACAGCAGCGCCGGGGACAGGTGAGTAAAAAGTTCCTGATCTCTGTGTGCTAGAAACGGATAGCACACGGAAAACACAAGTGTGCCAAAATCATGGCACACAGAGAGCCATGCGCACCTTCAACACGTCCATGAAAAACGTGTGTTTTCCACAGATGTGTGAAAGAGGCCTAATCGAGTAATATGCCCATATGAGCACCTAGCTTTGCTAAACTTTAGGCCTCTGCCACACTTAAGTGACAAAACATAATGTTTTTGTCACGTACGTGTTAAAGGGGTGGTTTGTTCGCCGTGTGCCGTGTTTATGGCACGTACGTGTTCTTCGTGTGTTATACATAATAGCATACGGAGAATGGAAAGCCCCGCCTTACCTGTTTCTTCCGCAGCTGTCTGTGGTGATGAATGACAGCGTCCGGCACAGGCCACGCCCCGTTGACGCTACTTCCGGCCCCCAGTGAAGAAGATGCGTTGCTCAAGTTCACTGGGGGATGGATGCAGGTGACAGCCGCGGCAAATACTGCAGGGCTCGTGGAGGTGAGTGTGTGTGTTTTTTTTTAACCTGCCGTGTGTTTCTCCGGCGCGTGTCACATGGAATCGCATCCACACTACATCCGTGTGGTACGGGTGCGGGCCGTGCGACACCCGTGCAGCCGGAGCAACACGGACATGTCAGCGTATGGAACTCACGGAGACACGTAAGTACAGAATGGACACACGTTCCGTTCCTAAATACTTACGTGTCTCCTAACCATTGGGATTACCTAGGTCCCCATGTGTACGTGTATCCGGTACGTGTAAAAAATGGCAAACACGTACCGGAGTCACGGATGTGTGACGGAGGCCTTAGGGAAAGTCAGGTAATATGGCAGTTGCACTTCTATCTTGTTTAAGGGTTGCATTAGTACTCTATGCAAAACACAAATGTTCTCAAACAAGAGAATAAAACGATCCCACTCTTCAAAGTCACAATTTCCAATATGGTAGTTTTGGCAGTCTTGCACTTTAGGATCTATTAACATCTGAGATTTCTGCACCTTCTGAAGGTATTTCACAGATATGACATCTTAGGCCCTGTGCGCACACTGCGTTTTTACCCGCTTGTTTGCGTTTTTGCTGCAGAAATTTCTTGAGAAAATGGTTGTAACCTTTCTGCAGATATTCCCCAGCAAAACCTATGGGAAAAAAATAGTTGTGCGCACACTGCGTTTTTTTCTCTAGAAAATTCTTTCTATAGAATTTCTTGAGAAAAAGAATGAGCAAGTCACTTCTTTTCTGCAGGTACCTGCGTTTTTTGCCATAGATAATGGCAGCCCTCTCTCATATACTCACCGATCCCCGATCTCCGGCGCTGCACGGCATTCACACTGCTCCGGCGGATTTTACTATTTTGAAAAAGCCGGCCGCTCATTAAACAATCTCGTATTCCCTGCTTTCCCCGCCCACCGGCGCCTATGATTGGTTGCAGTGAGACACGCCCCCACGCTGAGTGACAGGTCTCTCACTGCACCCAATCACAGCAGCCGGTGGGCGTGTCTATACTGTGCAGGGAAATAAATAATTAAATAATTAAAAAAAAATGGCGTGCGGTCTCCCCCAATTTTAAAACCAGCCAGATAAAGCCATACGGCTGAAGGCTGGTATTCTCATGATGGGGAGCTCCACGTTATGGGGAGTCCCCCAGTCTAACAATATCAGTCAGCAGCCGCCCAGAATTGCCGCATACATTATATGCGACAGTTCTGGGACTGTACCCGGCTCTTCCCGATTTGCCCTGGTGCTTTGGTAATCGGGGTAATAAGGAGTTATTGGCAGCTCATAGCTGCCACTAAATCCTAGATTAATCATGTCAGGCGTCTCCACGAGATACCTTCCATGATTAATCTGTAAGTGACAGTAAATAAACACACACACACCTGAAAAATCCTTTATTAGAAATAAAAAACACAAACATATACCCTCGTTCACCACTTTATTAAGCCCGAAAAAGCCCTCCAGGATGGTCCAGCTCTGCTGCATGGAGGTGACCGGAGCTGCAGAAGACACAGCCGCTCCTGACGTGCAGCGCTGCGCCGATGATCGGGGATCGATGAGTATAAGAGAGGGGGTAAGAGGGATAGACTGACATGGACAGAGAGAGAGGGACAGAGATAGTGACCGACTGACAGAGATTAGTGAATGGCAGACATTGTGAGGCGCTTCAGAACGCAGCTTTTCAGCTGCGCTCTGAAGCGGACCTTTTTTAAGCTGCGGTGCAGAGCGCACACCTGCGCATATAGCCTCAGACATCAAAATCGTATGAGGGATGTCACACGTTTCAATTGACTAGGTTCGTACAACAAAACGTCCAATGTATGAGGAATAAACGACGTGTATGCGATCACCGTATTTGCGTTCAATCTTGATCGCACGTAGGTGTCACACGCAAATACGTCACGAACGATGCAGGATGTGCGTCACTTACAACTTGACCCCGACGACGGATTGTGAGATATATTGAAGCGTGTAAAGCAGGCTTTACAAGTAAACATTTATCTTCATGCCATTCCTATCTTTTTCACTAGATGGTGCCACCATGCTATCTTGAATCAAAACAGGTGCAAAAAATGGGAAGTAGTTGCCCAGATAAAAACTTCAGATTCCAACACTTTTTTTTCAGGTCTTTTGAAAATAAAAATCAACCTAAATAGTCGCCACGATAATCTACTTCATGAATATGTACATAAATATGTGAAAAAGAAAATACTCATTACACAGCCGCAATATATGCCACATTCCTAAATAGTATGTCATATAGACATATTATAAGACATAGAGCGTTAACCCCTTCACCACCTGGCGATTTTCTGTTTTCCATTTTCGTTGTTTCCTCCCTCTCTTCCAAAAGCCATAACTTTTGTTCATTTTTCCATCAATATAGCCATACTAGGCCTTGTTTTTTGCAGGATGAGTTGTATTTTTGAATGACACCATTCATTCTGCTACATATTGTACTGGAAAGCAGGAAAAAAAATTGTAAGTGCTGTGAAAACAAAAGTGCAGTTCCATTTTTTTATTTACCATGTTCATTATATGGTAAAACTGATATGGCCTCATGATTCTCCTGGTCAGTAGGAGTCTATAGATACTAATCATGTACAGTTCATTTTTTATTTAAGTAGTGAAAAAAATATCAGAAATTTGTCAAAAAAAAATGGTGATTTTGTTGCCATCCAAGGACCTGTAATGTTCTCATTTTTTGGGATCTGGGGCTTTGTGAAGGCTTATTTTTTTGTCCTGGACTGATTTTTTAAATTATATCATTTATATATTTAAAGATACAATGTTTTAACCCTAGAATGCATACCTGGGGCTTCGCAGGCCTTCTAGGTTACTTGTTTTCTATTGTAGATTTCTCTGGTTGCGGGTTCTAGGGTTAATGACCTCTTATTGCATTTTATTGCAGTGTTGTGGTGACCACAAAACCTAATTTTGGCGTTTTTATTTTTTCTTGTTAGGCTCATTAACGATCGGATTAATTTATTTTAGATTTTGATAGAACAGGCATTTCTGAACGTGGCCTGCGGTGATCACAAATTTAATAGGGAGCCATGAACGTCTTGTTTTTGGTGAGCAAAGCCATGGGAACCGGATCACCAAAAACAGCTGGACTGCCCATCACTACGCCATGACAGTGACAGGGGTCATCAGTTGACCCCCAACTGTCATGACAACCCATGATCATGTCACGGAGGCACTGATGAGATCAGAGAATGGAGTGCGGAAAACATGCCGGTGAGCCTGCATTAAATGAACAGACATGACCTTGGATATATTAGTGCGTTCAATGTTGCGAAGGGGTTAACCAGCTCATGAGTAATGTTGAAAGCAATTTAATAAGATTTTCATTTCATAAACCAGTCATAAACAGAAGCCACTGGAGTAAAATGTGGCAAATGCATTAAAAGGTAAAAAAATTGTCACATCTCAGGGGGTGTCCATGCAGCACTAACTTTAATTTATGCCAGATGTGAGCACTGATTTCTGATAAAAGTTACACCAAAGTCTGATGAAATTTATTGTGAATCTGTACGGCCACGGTTGGTCTAACCTCTCTCGCTACTCTGCCAACTTTTTAGAAAAATGTCAAAAGTTATACAAATAAGCTGTACAAAAAAACAGAAGTTCTCCAAAAGTTGAGACTAAAGGCTGCTTTACACGGTACGACCGATTGTGCAATTTCACAATCGATCGTACCCGCCCCTGTCCTTTTTGCGTCACGGGCAAATCGCCCGTGTCGCACAAAGTCAGTAACCCCCGTCACACATACGTACCTCTCGTGCGACCACGCTGTGTGCGGCGAACGTCCACTTCCTGGAGTGGGAGGGACGTTTGGCGTCACAGCAACGTCACACGGCCGCCTGCCAATGGAAGCGGAGGGGCGGAGATGAGCGGGACGTAAATATCCCGCCCACCTCCTTCCTTCACATAGCCGGCTGCGGCCGCGTGACGCAGGTGAGCTGCTGTTCATCGTTCCCGGGGTGTCACACGGAGTGGCGTGTGCCACCCCGGAAACGATGAACTACTAAAATAAACGATATTATGTAACCTAGCGAGCAGTACACGACTCACGATTTGTGAGCGATACTGCGTCGCTAGGAGGTGTCACACAGGCCGGCATCGCCAGCGATGCCGGATGTGCGTCACAAAAACCGTGACCCCGACGATCTATCGCACGATAGATTGTCTGGTGTAAAGCAGCCTTTATTCCACCTGAAAACTGGCAAAATAACCTAATAAAGCTCCCCATAGATTAATTTTGTTTGCTGGTTCACAGACAGTTGTCATATTTAATAGGAAGTATGCACTTCTTAAAAGAATAACATTTCCTGATATGACCTGTTGGTGGCATCATTGACCTTTTCAGTTTTTCTACCTGTTGTTAGGGCCTATTTTAAAGGGTTATTCTCAATTGTCTCTTGAGCAGCTCATAACTCTACAATATCATTACTTCCTGGTTTCCGGCAAGGCCAGCACTGCACTTTGAGTGACAGTTATAATGAGTAACAGAGCTGTAGTGTTAGTAATACTATAAAGCTCAGCAAAGGTTATGCTGTAACATAGTCAGCTATCAGTGGTTTAATCTGACTCTACACTTAAGGCCCCTTTACACACTGAGACTTTCTAGCGATCCCACCAGCGATCTCGACCTGGCCGGGATCGCTGGAAAGTCTCTAACAGTCGCTGGTGAGGGGTCAAACAGGCAGATCTGGACAACGACGCAGCAGCGATACGGACCTGCAGAACAACCTCGCTGGAAAGGGAACGCTAGCACGCCTATGGGCTGGGTCGCTAACGATGTCGTTGTAACGGTGTCAAACACACCGATACATGCTGCGCAGCGGGAAACAAACGACCAAAGAATGGTCCTGAATGACTTGTAGCAATCAGCAACCTCACAGCGGGGGCCAGGTCGCTGATGCGTGTCACACACTGCAATGTCGCTGGGGAGGTCGCTATTACGTCACAAAACCGGTGGCGTTACAGCGATATAGCTAGCGATGTTGCAGTGTGTAAAGGGGCCTTTATCACTGTATTTGCATATGTAGATAACAGTATGTTCAAACACATATATCTCCCAGACAGTGAGAGCCCTGATGCTCAAGTCTGGGAGAATTTTAATTACTCAGAACTCAATTACTCAGAACTGATAAGAGCCCTGTCTGGAACAGAGAGAGGGAGGAGGAACTGAGCAGCTTACAGCTATATAACCATTAATGAGCTGGAGAGAGGTGACTGGTATGTTAGGAGTTTACATTTCTCCTGGGATGTTACTACTGTGCACCATGGGAGAAGGTGTGGGGATGCACTAGAGGCCTAGCTCCTTGGAAACAAGCTGTACACTAGTAAAGATAAAAGCTCTAATTTCAGGAAAATGACACCAGATAGAAAAAGCAAATCAATTGTAAATTTTGTTTTCATGCTGTCTAACTAATTAAAGCAATGTCATAATATGAAAATACTTATTTAAATTTATTAATGAGAAATGTTTTCATGCAGACTTTGGGAGCTTTAATGGTGGCGCAAATTCTCTTTGTCTAAAATTGTAGGCTTACAAAGGTGAAGTAGAAATGGCAGAACTGGCCTATAGATGGATAATACACTGTGCGGAACAACACAGGTCTTCTTCTGACACCACGCAGTGACTAAAATCACCCCATACTGTAAATATTATCTATATATATAATTGCCTTATTCTGTCTGTTTGTCTGTCTTGCTCCAAAATTGTGTCCTTCCGGTGACACAAAGCTGATTGGCTACTGGGCTCGCCATGGCCCCGCCCCCCCGCACGGATTGGCCGCTCGCCCAGGCTGCGCCCCCACACGGATTGGCCGGCCACTCGCCCAGGCTCCGCCCCCCCACAGATTGGCCTCTCGCCCCGGCACCCTGCAGGCATTGGCAACTCGGCCCCGCCCCCCTCACGCAATGCACGCTAGCTCTGGCCCCGCCCCCCCACGCATTCCCCGAACAGACACGGTCACGGAGCCACGACTCCTAGGTGAATACTGTACCCCCGGGAGCCCACATCAGCATACGCCGCCAACCCAGCCGACACATACCCTCGCATTGCTGGGGCTGGCCGGCGTATGCTGGTGTGGGCTCCCGTGCGAGCGGGGGACGAGATACGCTGGTAACCATGGTAGCATAGTTACCAGCGCATCAAGGTCCTGCAGCGGCGGAACATACACACACGCACACACATAACAGCACACACACACACACACACATCAGATCACACTCACTCTCACACACCTCACACACACATCACATCGCATCCACACACTCACAACATCCTGGGATATCACTTGCTTCTCGGCGGCGATACTGTGCTGTGAGCTTCCAGGACCTGCCGGAGGATCACATGACCAGAAGCATGTGGTATCTCCGGATGTTGTGAGTGTGAGCACGTATGTGTAATATCATCAATGTGTGTGTGCGTGAGTGTATGCGATCGGGTGTGTGTGAGTGTATGCGATCGGGTGTGTGTGAGTGTATGCGATCGGGTGTGTGTGAGTGTATGCGATCGGGTGTGTCTGTGTGAGTGTATGCGATCGGGTGTGTGTGTGTGAGTGTATGCGATCGTGTGTGTGTGTGTGTGAGTGTATGCGATCGGGTCTGTGAGTGTCGGCAGAGGAGCACGGCGTGCTGGAGGAGGCTGGGAGGAGAGAGGCTGATCCTGGGGAAGGCTGGGATGGGGAAGCTAGGAGGGGGGAGGCTGAGAGAAGACAGGCTGATGCTGGGGGAGGCTGAGGCTGGGGTAGGCTGGGAGGAGAGAGGCTGATGCTGGGGACCGAAAAGGCTGATGCTGGGAGGAGAGAGGCTGATGCTGGGGGAGGCTGAGGCTGGGGTAGGCTGGGAGGAGAGAGGCTGATGCTGGGAGGAGAGAGGCTGATGCTGGGAGGAGAGAGGCTGATGCTGGGGGAGGCTGATGCTGAGGGAGGCTGAGGCTGGGGTAGGCTGGGAGGAGAGAGGCTGATGCTGGGGACAGAAAAGGCTGATGCTGGGAGGAGAGAGGCTGATGCTGGGAGGAGAGAGGCTGATGCTGGGAGGAGAGAGGCTGATGATGGGAGGAGAGAGGCTGATGCTGGGGGAGGCTGAGGCTGGGGTAGGCTGGGAGGAGAGAGGCTGATGCTGGGAGGAGAGAGGCTGATGCTGGGAGGAGAGAGGCTGATGCTGGGGGAGGCTGAGGCTGGGGTAGGCTGGGAGGAGAGAGGCTGATGCTAGGGACAGAAAAGGCTGATGCTGGGAGGAGAGAGGCTGATGCTGGGGACAGAAAAGGCTGATGCTGGGAGGAGAGAGGCTGATGCTGGGATGAGAGAGGCTGATGCTAGGGACAGAAAGGCTGATGCTGGGAGGAGAGAGGCTGATGCTGCGGGTAGAGAGGCTGATGCTGGGAGGAGAGAGGCTAATGCTGCGGTTAGAGAGGCTGATGCTGGGGACTGAGAGGCTGATGCAGGGAGGAGAGAGGCTGATGCTGCGGGTAGAGAGGCTGATGCTGGGAGGAGAGAGGCTGATGCTGCGGGCAGAGAGGCTGATGCTGCGGGTAGAGAGGCTGATGCTGGTGCAGCATGGGGGATGGAGCACGATGGGGGGTGCGCAGCATGGGGGATGGAGCACGTTTGGGAGTGCGCAGCATGGCGGATGGAGCACGTTTGGGAGTGCGCAGGATGGCGGATGGAGCACGTTTGGGAGTGCGCAGCATGGCGGATGGAGCACGTTTGGGAGTGCGCAGCATGGCGGATGGAGCACGTTTGGAAGTGCGTAGCATGGCGGATGGAGCACGTTTGAGAGTGCGCAGCATGGCGGATGGAGCACGTTTGGGAGTGCGCAGCATGGCGGATGGAGCACGTTTGGGAGTGCGCAGCATGGCGGATGGAGCACGTTTGGGAGTGCGCAGCATGGCGGATGGAGCACGTTTGGGAGTGCGCAGCATGGCGGATAGAGCACGTTTGGGAGTGCGCAGCATGGCGGATGGAGCACGTTTGGGAGTGCGCAGCATGGAGGATGGAGCACGTTTGGGAGTGCACAGCATGGCGGATGGAGCACGTTTGGGAGTGTGCAGCATGGGGGATGCAGCACGATGGGGAGTGCGCAGCATGGTGGATGGAGCACGTTTGGGAGTGCACAGCATGGGAGATGGAGCACGATGGGGGGTGCGCAGCATAGGGGATGGAGCACGATGGGGAGTGCGCTGCATGGGAGATGGAGCACGATGGGGAGTGCACACTTCCCCCCAACACACACACACACACACGCACGCGCGCGCGCACTGCACATCACACCACACACACACACACACTGGGAACCACAAACAACTGCCCTACACAGACACCCACACACACAGACAACGCTGCACACACACAACACCCAACACACAAACACCGCGGCACACACAAATATACGCACATGCCGCACAACACACACATTGCACAAAACATACCTCCCCCCAAAACACACCACACACAAACCGCACAACACACACACACAACGCTACAGACACACAGCGCTCCACAAACAACGCAACACACGCAACACACATACAACACCGCTCTCACCCCCCGTCACACCCAGACAACACCCAGAACATGTACAGCCCCTACACAAACACTTGGTAACTACACACAACAACATCTATATATATATATATATAAATATATAAATATATATATATATATATATATATATATATATAAACAAAAATCATACATGAACTACACAATACGTAAATTCTAGAATACCCGATGCGTAGAATCGGGCCACCTTCTAGTACTATATAATGTCTAAATAAAAGTACACTACAGTCAATATTACCATATATTGTGATGACATGGTTTGGAATGAAGCCCCCTCTTCATCAAGACAAGCTAGGGCGCCCTATGAAACCACATAGATTGCACACTTATAAGGTCAACTATGGTTGTATTGAGCTGCTAAATGGTATACAGGCAGCTGTCACTTACACACAGAAAGATCAAGGATCGCGCTGTTCCCTGCCGCCATCGGTGGCCCCGTCATGCGATCACGGGTAGCGACGGGTCATGTAATGACCCCTGTTGCTATCATGACATTTTCTGTCAGAGTCGACAAAGCACCGACTCACACAGGAACGCTGAATTTCTGCAGATGAGAGCTGCACAGTTCTGATCAACAGGGATGCACAAGCAATCAGACTGCTGATCCTTATAGCTACCTAGGGGACTAGTAAAATACATACAAAATGTAAAAAAGAAATGTTTAATAATATGGAAAAAAAAAGTTCAAATCACACCCCATTCGCCTCATTGAAAATAAAACTGTTAGGCTAAGAACGCACTTTGCGTTCTCCTACTTGTACTTCTAAACGCACGTTTTGGGCTTAATTGATTTGACCAAAGTTGCCTTTTTCAGAACTTTAGCGCTGAAAACGCATGCGTATTTAACGCGTTTTAGATGCGTTTTCAGCGCTTTTTACATGCTTTTTCACCTGCGTTTTGATAGATGCGCTTTGAACATCAAGACACTGCTTAATAAAGTTTACACAGTCATAGAGAATGAAAAAAGAGAAAAAAAGGATCAAATCTATATTAATGGGAAAAATAATGTAAATAGATACATTTCATAAAATTATAGCGGTAATATACATTTTATTGCTAAAATAGCAATAAATGCATATTTTTCTTAAATTTAATTGTCGGATTGTGTGTGTGTGTAAAGGGACATATCAAATCATTATTTTGTTGTCCAAAACGCATGTTTTCTGCCCTGAAAAAGCAGGTAAAACGCAGGAATTTGAAGTTTCTTGGTTTTTGCCATTTCTCATTGACTTCAATGTTAGCAAAACGCACCCAAAATGGCAAAACAATTGACATGCTGCTTCTTTGAACGCATGTTTTTTTCCACAAAATATGCAAATTAAACGCAGCGTTTAGAAACGCAAAGTGCGGTCTGAAAATCCCCATTTTCCATTGACTTTGCTGGAAAATCAAAACGCATGCCTTTTGGCATGAAAAAGGTGCTTCTCAAAACGGACCTAAAAAGCACCTGAAACGCAGGTGGAAACGCAAAGTGCGTTCTTAGGGTATGACCGCACTTTGCGTTTCCACCTGTGTTACAGCTGCTTTTTAGGTCCGTTTGGAACTGCAGCGTTTTCATGCCAAAAGGCATGCGCTTTGCTTTTCCATAATAGTCTATGGAAAATGTTGATTTCTAGACCGCACTTTGCATTTTAAAACTCTGCGTTTAATTTGCATAATTTGTGGCAAAAAACAAGCGTTCAAAGAAGCAACATGTCAGTTGTTTTTGCCATTTCTGCAGCGTTTTGCTAACATTGAAGTCAATGAGAAGTATCAAAAAGCAACAAACTTCAAAATTCCTGCGTTTTACCTGCTTTTTAGGTGCAGAAACACTGCGTTTTTGACTTAAAAAACACATGCTTTTCAGACATTAAAATAATGGAATAATATGTCCCTTTAAGGCTAGGGCTCCACTTTGCGTTTCCATCTGCGTTTTTGGTGCTTTTTAGGTCCGTTTTGAGAAGAACCTTTTTCATGCCAAAAGGCATGCGTTTTGATTTCCCAGCAAAGTCTATGGAAAATGGGGATTTCTAGACCCCACGTTGCGTTTTAAAACGCTGCATTTAATTTGCATATTTTGTGGCAAAAACCATGCGTTCAAAGAAGCAACATGTCAATTGTTTTTGCCATTTTGGGTGCGTTTTGCTAACATTGAAGTCTATGAGAAATGGCAAAAACCAAGATTCCAGCAAATTCCTGCGGTTTACCTGCTTTTCTAGTGCAGAAAACATGCGTTTTGGACTTCAAAATAATGATTTCATATGTCCCTTTACACACACACATAGTCAGACAATTAAAAATAAGAATTTTAATAAATTATTGCTATTTTTCTATTTAATATCATATTACCGCTATAATTTCATTAAATTAATCTATTTTCATTATTTTTCACAAAAATATAGATTTGTTTCTTTTTCTCCAATTTTTTCATTGAGTTTGACTATTTAAACTTTATTTAGCAGTGTCATGATGTTCAAAACGCATCTATCAAAACGCAGGTGGAAAAGCGGGTAAATAGCGCTGAAAACGCATCTAAAACGCGGTAAATACGCATGCGTTTTCAGCGCTAAATTTTTGAAAAAGGCAACTTTGGTCAAATCAATTAAGCCCAAAACGTGCGTTTAGAAATGCAAGTAGATGAACGCAAAGTGGGGCCCTAGCCTTATACACACACATAGTCCGACAATTAAATTATTGAAAATTATGATTTTATTGCTATTTTAGCAATAAATATTATAAAACCGCTATAATTTCATGAAATATAACTATTTTCTAAAATAATTCAAAAATTATATGTTTTGCTTTTTTTTTCTCGTTTTTCATTCTGTTTGACTATTTAATCTTTATTTAGCAGTCTTGATGTTCAAAACGCATCTGTCAAAACGCAAAGGAAAAAGCGTGTAAAAAGCGCTAAAAACGCATCTAAAAGCGGTAAATACGCATGCGTTTTCAGCGCTAAATTTCTGGAAAAGGCAACTTTGGCTAAATCAATTAAGACAAAAACGTGCGTTTAGAACTGCAAGTAGGAGAACGCAAAGTGCGGTCATAGCCTTAAAAATATACACATATTTGGTATCGCCGAGTTCAGAAATGCCCGATCAATAAAAATATAAAATCGATTAATCAGATCGGTACATGGTGTGGCGAGAAAAAATCCAAAGGCCTAAATTACGTTTTTTGGTCGCTACAACATTTTTAAAAAGATCGAATAACGGGCAATCAAAAAGTAGCATCTGCATAAAAATTGTATAATTGAAAACACCAGCTCAAGCCGCATAAAAATAAGCCGTTACTGAGCCTCACATCCCGAAATATGAGAACGCTACGGCTCTCAGAAAATGGCGCCAAAAGCACAATTCTTTTTTTTTTAACAAACTTCTGTATTTTTTTAACCCCTTAGATAAAAGTAAAAAAAAATGTTTAAAAGAACTGAGAGTCCTCAGTGGTTGATACCTTTTAATGGCTAACTTCTTCAGTTAGCCATTAAAAGGTATCAACCACTGAGGACTCTCAGTTCTTTTAAACAATTTTTTTTATCTCTACTGGCTAACACGGTACAAAGATATATTTTACTTGTAGATAAAAGTAAACGTATACATGTTTGGTGTCTACGAACTCGTACTGACCTGAAGCATCATACTGACATGTTAGTTTTACCATATAGTGAACACGGTGAAAAAAAAAATACCAAAACAATTGTGCAATTGCACTTTTTTTGCAATTTCACCGAACTTGGATTTTTTTTCCTGTTTCCCAGTACAATATATGGTAAAACTAATGATTTCACTCAGAGGTAAAATTTATCACGCAAAAAATAAGCCCTTACATGGCAAGAGTGACAGAAAAATAAAAAGGTTACGGCTCTCGGAAGGGGAGCAAAAAAAAAATAAAAAAAACGGAAAAATGGAAAAATCGCCTGGGGTCGAAGAGGTTAAATTTTGAGTACTATAATACTATGACAAAATTTATGAAGTCAATATGAATAACAAAACTGATAGCTGTCAGTGAATGGCACTCAGCAATACGTCTGGCACATGTACACGGAAAGAACACATTACACTGCAGGGGGCATAATTTTACTGCAAGGGGCATATGTACTTATGCTCCAGGATTCGGTTATTTCACTATAAGTTACTTTATGAATATACTCAAAAAGGGGATTATGATTATAGTCAAAGGGGTGGGGGACATTATTTTATGATTATACTCCAGGGGTGGGGGCATATTATTCTATGGTTATACTCCAGGGGTTGGGGGACATTATTATATGACTATACTCCAGTGGGGGTGGGGGAAATTATTCTATGATTATACTCCAGGGGTGTGGGGGAGATTATTATATGACTATAATTTAGGGGTGGGGGACATTATTCTATGATTATGTGGCGCCCCTGAGGCTTCCGTCGCCACAGAGACATTGCACCCCAGTCAGAGGTGTGATGTCCCATCCTGGGTAAGGAAAGGGGTACATGCCAGTTCACAGGTAAAACTGCACTACACCCATTGCTAGGCACACACTGGGACCAGGGACAGTGGCAGCAACCCTCCCATGCTTCATGCTGGGAGGGGTCGTAAGACCCATCCCTGCTCCTATAGGGTGGTAGCTTAGCAACTGGGGAGGTGGGAGGAGCCACCCGAGAGCAGATAGAGAAAGGAAGGTCAAGAGAGAAGTTTCAGTTTACCTCAGAGAGTGAGAGAGTGAGGAGACAGCATGTAGCTGTGAAAGAGAAAGGAGCTTAAAAGACCGAGGTCCAGGGAAAGCTGCATGCTCCCCGGACCAAAGCCCACAGCAAGAATCTCTGGAAAAGGGGCGAATACCGACAGGCGAGCTCCCAGCCCGGAGGCTGCAGTGGAGGCCGAGCCAGGTTCAGCCACAAAAGGCAAGGCTTGTGAAGTCAGCTGAGAAAGGACACAATTAGAGGGGTGCACTGGCATTTACCCCTAGATCTACACAGGATCGGCGGAGGTTCCTGATGGTGGTCCCAGCAGTCCAAAGGCTCCTGCAGGCCTTGACAAAAACTGTGAGTAAAGACCTTGAAACTGCACCCCTGGTGTTGCCTCAGTTATTTATCTGCATAGACACTTACGAGCACCAACAGTGTCCCTGGGGCACCGCTCCACCTGTGGGGAGCAGTACCACCATTGCTGCCATTCCATCACCCCGGAGGCCTCACACAGCAGCGGCGGCTTAATAGCCGCAAACCACAGGTGGCGTCACGACAAATATACACTTTAATTACCCCTACGTCACCAGCCATATTAATTGACACCCACCAGGGTCACTGAGTCGGGCCCCGCCACCACTGACGACCCCGGACAAGTCCGGCCCGGCACCGGGTGTCCCATAGCCCTGGGGTGGGCGAGTCAACTTTGGCGTCACGAACAGGATTTCGTGCCCGGTCCCACCGGGTACTGTGCGCCTGCAGAAACTGTGCTTAAAAGACTGTGTTACTGTTTGAAAACCGCCGCCATTAGCCTGGCTGAGCGCGGGAAGAAGAGGGGCGTGCCTGCAGGAAAGAGCGCGAAAATAAGCCCTGCCCCCTCCCTGCTCAGAGCAGAGATTGAAAAATGGCGCCCTGAAAAGAGAATTGACTGTCTGGCAGTTCAGCTTGCTGCCTAAAGAAAGGAGAAGTCGACTTACCGGCCAGAGAAGGAGAATCCCGGAAACACCAAGGGGGAGCGGACGGAAGATGTCTGCGTTCAGCCCTGTCGGCAGCATGGCGGGACTCCGAAGTGGAAGAGGCGGAGTGGCCTTTGATGTGGAGGATCGCGGCCCGAGTGAGCTCGCCGCGGGAACCGCTGCCTGGTTGGAGCGGGAGCTGGGTCGATTCTGCGTCCGGGTGAGAGCACAGACACTGCAGCAGGTGCTCGACTGGAAGGCGGAAGTCCGGAGGATGGTCGCCGCGGTGTGGGCCCAGGAACAGAGGGCCGCTGCAGCAGCCGTGTCGCGTGAAGATAAAGCCACGCAGACCCCCACGGCATCCCTCCTCAGCTGGGAGCCAGGACCCGACAGCACCGTGACGAGTGAGCCCTGTGAAGCACCACTCCGGGATCAAGAGGTACCGTGTACGCTGCCCCCGCCACCGTTCCCGCTGGAGGTTCAGAGCCCGGGGATGTATTGTGCCTGGAGAAGAAGTCCGGTGTCCCGTACGACATTGGCACAGTACGGTCCCCTGCAATGGTAACCGCATCCGTAAGTTAACCCCTGAAGTTAAAAGTTCAAGTTGAAAGTTTTAAAGGGCCCGCTCCAGAAATTATGCCTCCTGCCTTTGTTGAACGTCCCTAAGTTCTCCAGGAGATGCCACCCAGCACGAGAGGTGGAAGGAGGAGGACCTTGTCAGACTTGTTGACCACCGCTGGGTCGGAGTCCCAGTGGGCGCCATCAAGGGTCGGAGCCCCTGGTGGAGGACGACAAGGAGTTAATGGAGTGTTGACAGTACATAGCCCCTGTATGTCTGCCCCTTGTTCTTTTTGAAGATGACACCCTATCCCTGAATCCTTGGCCCCTGTTCTTTTTGAAGATGACCCCCCCTGTTTATGTGTTACCGGGCCACTGGACTGGAATGTGGTCCCCGGTGAATGTGTTATTTATGTGCCCCCCATAAAGGGATGTAATGTCCTAAAGTTTTAATGTTTTATGCATAACAAAATTTTGCAGTTTCTTCCATTGTTTTTGTTGTTTTAGCCCGAGGACATGCTGGGATTCGCTGTGGGGGAGTGTGGCGCCCCTGAGGCTTCCGTCGCCACAGAGACATTGCACCCCAGTCAGAGGTGTGATGTCCCATCCTGGGTAAGGAAAGGGGTACATGCCAGTTCACAGGTAAAACTGCACTACACCCATTGCTAGGCACACACTGGGACCAGGGACAGTGGCAGCAACCCTCCCATGCTGCATGCTGGGAGGGGTCGTAAGACCCATCCCTGCTCCCATAGGGTGGTAGCTTAGCAACTGGGGAGGTGGGAGGAGCCACCCGAGAGCAGATAGAGAAAGGAAGGTCAAGAGAGAAGTTTCAGTTTACCTCAGAGAGTGAGAGAGTGAGGAGACAGCATGTAGCTGTGAAAGAGAAAGGAGCTCTGTGAGTTCAGAGTGTCCACAACAGAGAAAGAAAGCAACAGAGAAGGAGAGAAACAGAGAGTAGAAAAAGAGCTCTAGTCAGGCAGGAGCTAAAGAAAGAAGAAAGTGACGCTTCCTGGTGAAGACCCTGGGACTCAGAGGGTCCAGGTGACACCAAGCAGGGAACGAAGGGATTCCAGGGCCACAGATAGCTTCAGAGCTGGTGGCCTGTTCCACAGGAACATCGGTGGAGGGATCAAGCTGCATCAGTGGACGGTCCCTAGTCACTGGAGTAGGAGAAGCCATCTCCAAAGGTTAAAAGACCGAGGTCCAGGGAAAGCTGCATGCTCCCCGGACCAAAGCCCACAGCAAGAATCTCTGGAAAAGGGGCGAATACCGACAGGCGAGCTCCCAGCCCGGAGGCTGCAGTGGAGGCCGAACCAGGTTCAGCCACAAAAGGCAAGGCTTGTGAAGTTAGCTGAGAAAGGACACAATTAGAGGGGTGCACTGACATTTACCCCCAGATCTACACGGGATCGGCGGAGGTTCCTGACGGTGGTCCCAGCAGTCCAAAGGCTCCTGCAGGCCTTGACAAGAACTGTGAGTAAAAGACCTTGAAACTGCACCCCTGGTGTTGCCTCAGTTATTTATCTGCATAGACACTTACGAGCACCAACAGTGTCCCCGGGGCACCGCTCCACCTGTGGGGAGCAGTACCACCATTGCTGCCATTCCATCACCCCGGAGGCCTCACACAGCAGCGGCGGCTTAATAGCCGAAAACCACAGGTGGCGTCACGACAAATATACACTTTAATTACTCCTACATCACCAGCCATATTAATTGACACCCCCCAGGGTCACTGAGTCGAGCCCCGCCACCACTGTCGACCCCGGACTAGTCCGGCCCTGCACCGGGTGTCCCATAGCCCTGGGGTGGGCGAGTCAATTATACTCAAGTGGGGGTGGGGGATATCATTTTATGATTATACTCTAGGGGTGGGGGAACATTATTCTATGATTATACTCCAGGGGTGGGGGACATTATTCTATGATTATACTCCAGGGGTAGAGGGATATTATTCTATGACTATACTCCAGGGGTGGGGGGACATGATTCTATGATTATACTCCAGGGGTTGGGGGACATTATTCTATGATTATACTCCAGGGGTGGGGGACATTATTCTATGATTATACTCCAGGGGTAGGGGGATATTATTCTATGACTATACTCCAGGGGTGGGGGGACATGATTCTATGATTATACTCCAGGGGTTGGGGGACATTATTCTATGATTATACTCCAGGGGTGGGGGGATATTATTCTATGATTATACTCCAGTGGGGGTGGGGGACATTATTCTATGATTATACTCCAGGGGTGGGGGGATATTATTCTATGATTATACTCCAGGGGTTGGGGGACATTATTCTATGATTATACTCCAGGGATGGGGGTATATTATTCTATGATTATACTCCAGTGGGGGTGGGGGACATTATTCTATGATTATACTCGAGGGGTGGGAGACATTATTCTATGATTATACTCCAGGGGTGGGGGACATTATTCTATGATTATACTCCAGAGGTGAGGGACATTATTCTATGATTATACTCCAGAGGTGGGGGATATCATTTTATGATTATACTCCAGGGGAGGGGGACATTATTCTATGATTATACTCCAGGGGTGGGGGGATATTATTCTATGATTATACTCCAGGGGTGTGGGGGAGATTATTATATGACTATACTTTAGGGGTGGGGGACATTATTCTATGATTATTCTCCAGTGGGGGTGGGGGATATCATTTTATGATTATACTCTAGGGGTGGGGGAACATTATTCTATGATTATACTCCAGGGGTGGGGGACGTTATTCTATGATTATACTCCAGGGGTAGGGGGATATTATTCTATGACTATACTCCAGGGGTAGGGGGATATTATTCTATGATTATACTCCAGGGGTGGGGGGACATGATTCTATGATTATACTCCAGGAGTTGGGGGACATTATTCTATGATTATACTCCAGGGGTTGGGGGACATTATTCTATGATTATACTCCAGAGGTGGGGGACATTATTCTATGATTATACTCCAGGGGTAGGGGGATATTATTCTATGACTACTCCAGGGTTAGGGGGATATTATTCTATGATTATACTCCAGGGGTGGGGGGACATGATTCTATGATTATACTCCAGGGGTTGGGGGACATTATTCTATGGTTATACTCCAGAGGTGATTGACATTATTCTATGATTATACTCCAGAGGTGGGGGATATCATTTTATGATTATACTCCAGGGGTGGGGGGATATTATTCTATGACAGAAAATAGAAAAAGTACTTCAGCTCACCCTTCCTAAAGTCCACGTCAGGATCGGTGTTGGTGCACGGAGCTGCCCTGGCCTCAGGCAGAACACAGACAAGAAAACTAGAGTATGATCTCCAGTGTTATGGACAAAAGTATGAACTATTATGAGTATATAAGAGTTACATGGAGATATCCATAAAGAACAGGATTTAAGATGCTGTTTCAGACTGTCTACCACATCTAGTTCTGCATTTGGACATAAGACTCAGACAGTCTGCGCTATTCTTGTGACAAGTGAATCATGGTGACATTGCTTAATATAAATGAGGAACTAAGCACATTACAGTAAATTGTATATCACAGAATAAGCTGTTCTACTTTATCCAATAGGAGACGTGTTACGTATTCTTGGCACCTAGCCAAGAATTCCCTTTAAATGTTCGTACAACTTCCGGAATAAAGCAGTCTTACTTTCTATTCATATCTGAGTACGTCTCTAGTGTGAGTGAAAGAGAGTGGTATGCATGCTACCACGAGTGACTCATAATTTGGACTGCAGACAGTTTAAGAGGGATGCATGACTAGATTGCATCAAAGTAAATTTATGGCCAACATTGACAGATGGCGCCCAACGAACCTTAGGACGGAGCTCTGGATGGCGGACGGCCGTGCTGACACCTTGATTCGAACGGCAACTGCACGAGAGGGAAGAATTGCGCACTCCAAATGCAGGTGAGAAAATTTGTATAATCTCACCTTGCAACCTCATGCGTGTACTTGCATTTCGAAGGGGGGGTTGGGCTGTCCCAGTCTAGACACCTAATGACCGCCATCTCGCATGAGATAAGCCGTCCTAAGAGATCCCACACCAAGGTGGTCAGGTTCACCTTAAGCTGTCTGTATAAATATAATTCTAAATCACATGAAATGTAATGTGGTTTGAGGGTTTTTTTTGTCTGCTCTTTGGAGAAAGCAGAAGTTCTAAGCTTCATTTTTCTCTGAGTAAAAGGTAGAGGAAAATGAGGAAGTTGTCATATACGCTGGTTTTATATATATATATATATATATATATATATATATATATATATATATATGGATATATATGGTTATATCTGCAGGTGAGATCAGCCACCTGGATGGTATATATAGTGTCCTTATTGTTATGTCATTGTGTTGACCTGTGTCTACCTGTTGAAATGTCTGTCTATTTGCAGGATGCTGGTTACGAGAAATGGGAAGTTCTGTGTGCTTTGTTTGTACGGCTGCCAAAAAGAGGAAGTGTCACGATAATGTAGTGAGAGCTGTCTTTGAGTGAAAAAAAAACCAAAAAAACTCTGAAGCTGTACTTTGAAGTTAACTGTATGTATACTGTTATGTATACTATGAGATACACTGGTGTGTGACATGTCCGGTCGATAGTCAGAAGTTGATAAATCTAAAGGCCAGGTACAGAGTTATGGTAAGAGCCCTGACTGTATCCTGGTGCGTCTTTCAGGGAAAGGAGACGATTAGGGGGGTTGACTTTGGTTTTGGCCAGTACAGAGTTATGGTAAGAGCCCTGACTGTATCTGGTGGAATTTGATGTGTTCTCCGCGATCCTAGGTAGGAGGAACATTGGCAGAATCCTTTGACTTTGGTTTTAATCAGTGTTATTGATGTTCTGGACGGACTGTTCAAATAAGGTGTATATAAGGTGAACAGAGGTTACTAGTACTTGAAGTAAGATATAGTGAGGGTGAATTTAGTTTCTATCACCCACGTGACACTTCTTCCTGGTAGGACAACCCGTTTGTGTTGTGGTTTTGTGGATAGAAAATCTGTGTATTCTGTGGATGTGTATAGTCGCTGGTCCAGGAGAGGAAGTGCACTGCGGCAGACCAGACATCCAGGTTGACGTGTTAGTTTTAGGTCGTGTACCCTTTAAGCATGGGGTCTAATCAGTCCACACCTGTCAAGTTAACGGCAGAAGAATTAGTAAGTGAACGAGAAGGAAGGAAGTATGTTAAAAATATGAAGTCGCTCCTGAAGGTGGCAGGGATCACTGCCAAGAGGGAGATTAGAGGAGCAGGAATAGAAAGATGTCTTGTTAAATAAGCGAGGGATTTTGAAAGATAAAGATCTCCTTATGGATGCCGAGGCATGGTATAGAACGTCAAAAAATGTTAGAAAATTGGCATGGCATTTTAGAATTTCAGTGTTCTCCTGACCCCAAAGTTACACCCATTGCTCTTTCTTACAAACCTGGGTATAGTCCTTTGTATCAGGTCACCGAGAGCCCACATGCAAACTACAGCTGGTAAGGACCAAGACATCCTCCTTCAAGTTGCAAGATGTCTGGAGATGAATCTAACAGCTTACAAGATCACCCCACATACAGATGTGCTACAGTCACAGTCACCTGAGTTACAGTCACAGTCACCTGAAGAGTATCATCACGTCATCTCCAGCCCAGAAGTCATTCTACCTGTTTGCCATGGAGGAAGACAGCAGCCCTTTGGCTACTACTACTCAGCCAGATTGAACACCTACCTAAAGCACCAGTGACAAACTGCTCCCTGACATAGTCACCATCTCCCGGTGTGCGGTCCTTAATCCTGCTAAAACTTCTCCCTCTTCCAAGGGGGGAGTGTCCCACCTCTGACACCTTGGTGGAAGAGGTAGTCGACTCTGGCATAGCTGAGGAAACTCTGGATTCGATACCGTGACGGATACACCTTTGGACCCTGACTTAACCCCTTTGCGGATGGATCAAGATGTGCATCAAGAAGATGGTTCCACATGGGTATGGTGCTGGTAGCAGAAGACGCTGTGCTGATAGAGCAGTTGCTACCTGTCTGTGAAGAAGCAGATGTATGTGCTCTCGCTGAAGCCTGCAAGATGGCAGCCAGCATCTACTCTGTATGGAAGACAAGAGACTTGATCACTGCCAATGGAACTGTACGCCGCCATGAGGCCATAGAAGAACAGATGGAAGCTTTGCTATTGCCAGACAGAGTCGCGGTGAGCAGAGTTGAGGCCTACATTGGAGGAGTCAAGGGAAGCAGTAAGAAGTGCCCTCACTGACAGAACATCCAAAGAAGCCTCAAGACCACTTACCAAAGAAACAGTCAGTCAATCTATGCTTTTTGAATGACCCCGATGTGAAGAAGAAAGGAAAGATGGAAAGTCTTGAGAAAACATTGTCCTGACCCTACAAGAGCAAGTCTCAGAAGAAGAAGAGGACTGAGATAGGGTGCAGCTGTGGGCTCCCGGAGACCATAGAAAGGGGCTAGTGACCTGCTTTCACTGCCAGCCAAAGAGATATGGCAGGCCTTAGACACAGAACTGACTCTGCACACCCCATACCAACCACAGAACAGAGGGAAGGTTGGGAGGATGGGGCAGTGTAGAAAGCAAGGGCATGAGAGTCTTCCCCTTGAATTGTTCAGTGTCAGACACACCCCAGCAGGGACCACTAGGTTGAGACCCTATGAAATCCTGTTTAGAAGTACCCCTAGATACTTCAACTAAGCTTGTTGTTTGTTTAACTAAACATTTGCCTAATACACGTTTTTGAGTTTTCTCCTCCAGATCCAACCAGATCTAGATTTTTCTCTTTTCTTTTTCTCTCTCTCTCTTTTTCTCTCTCTTTTCCTCTCTCTCTCTCTCTTTTCCGCTCTCTCTCTCTTTTCTCAATCTTTCTCTCTTCCTCTCTTTCCTCAAATCTTTCTCTCTCTCTTCCTCTCTCTTCTCTCACTCTTTTTCTTTCGGACGAAGATCCATGCATTCCACAACAAAGAGATGTCGGACCTGAGACCAGGAGATGGCTGTCTTCCCTCTTCTACCCGATACTTTGTGCCAGGACGATGATATCTAAGCATGTCGACCGGAAGACGACTGTGCATCCCACCTTTGATGATGTCCCACCATTACCGCCTGAGGACTGAGGAGCATGAGACTTTGGTTGAAACCAACCCTGATTAATATTAGCCAATTAGAGGACTACTGCCACGTTCCCCCTTCCTGAATAACGTGTGCCAGCGGAACATAGCCATGAGGACAGTCTAGAGAATACGGTCAGGATCTGGCTTCCTATGCATAGTCTGTTGGGTGGGGAGATTCATCCACAAGGGATGGGTTATCTCGTATGTGAGTGAGCTAACCATCGGCATTAGGACAGATCAATAGACCTGGGAAAGTAAGGAAAGACTTTTTGGCTATCTCCAAAGGGGTGACTGTTATGGACAAAATTATGAACTATTATGAGTATAAAAGAGTTACATGGAGATATCCATAAAGAACAGGATTTAAGATGCTGTTTCAGACTGTCTACCACATCTAGTTCTGCATTTGGACATAAGACTCAGACAGTCTGGGCTATTCTTGTGACAAGTGAATCATGCTGACATTGCTTAATATAAATGAGGAACTAAGCACATTACAGTAAATTGTATATCACAGAATAAGCTGTTCTACTTTATCCAATAGGAGACGTGTTATGTATTCTTGGCACCTAGCCAAGAATTCCCTTTAAATATTCGTACAACTTCCGGAATAAAGCAGTCTTACTTTCTATTCATATCTGAGTACGTCTCTAGTGTGAGAGAAAGAGAGTGGTATGCATGCTACCACGAGTGACTCATAATTTGGACTGCAGACAGTTTAAGAGGGATGCATGACTAGATTGCATCAAAGTAAATTTATGGCCAACATTGACACCAGCACTTCAAAGAAGTTTAAAAATATTTATTGAGGTTCTATTAAAAAAGATCCATCGATCATAAAAACAGTGAGCGGGGACACATTAAGAGAAATCCAACATGTTTCAGCTAGTAGAGCCTTATTCAAGGATTGCACTTACATGTCTATTGTGCACACAGATATACTGAAAACTTTCACTTGGAATGGAAAGGAACCTGGAAACAATTTCCAGTAATTGCTAGTAGAAAAGTCTCTATAGCAGGCACCTGAAAAAATGCATGTATGAAACACCCAAGTCAAGTGAACAGGTGCATATAGGTGCGTGCACACATAGACAAGAAAAAGGATATATATAAGATAAAAAATACCAAAAATTAGTACAGATAAAAACGAAACATATATATAATACAATACAAAAAATACATTCAGTTATATTGCAAAATGAGATCCTGCCGAACATTAAGACCTAGGGGTTGGCGTGTAGCTAGTTTAAAAATCCAGTAAGATTCACGATTTAGTATAGTTCTATGATAATCTCCACCTCTGGCTGATTTGAAAACTCTTTCAATACCTTGAAATTTAAAGGCAGAAATATCACCCCTGTGTACATTAATGAAATGTCTTGATACTGCTGATACATTAACAGCTTGCAGATTACAGGCATCAGATAAATGCCTTCTGATGCGCTGTTTTAGTGGACAAATAGTACAACCTACATATTGAATGTTACATTGTATATATTGTATCAGGTAAATGACTCCTGCAGTGTTACAATTAATGTAACTTTTCATAGAAAAACTCTCTTGTGTTACACAGGAATGAAATGTTTTAATTTTAATTTTTTTTGAGCGTTATATTGATGACTGTATCTTTATTTGGAAAGGCACTGTCCTAGAAGCAGAAGCATTTGTTAATCATCTAAATAATAATGTATCCAATCTACAGTTCACATACACTAGTCATAATACCCAAATTAATTTTTTGGATATTAATTTTACAGCCAATAAAGGGAAAATAGAGGTAACAACATATAGAAAAAATACTGATGCTAATTCAATTTTAGAGGCTACATCTTGTCATCCTCCACATGTAGTAAGAAATATTCAAGTAGGAGAGATAATAAGGGCAAAACGAAACTGCTCTGATGCAAGACATTTCATTAAAGAGACATATAACATCAAAAATAGACTCCGAAAAAGAAAATATCCTGAGTGGAGTCTGAACAAGGCTATAGCAGTTACTGACAAAATAGATAGACCAACTCTTTTACTGGATAAATCCAAGTATACATCTACTACACATAATATTGTTTTCTCCACTGCATATTCTCCACAATACAAATTCATAACCGGTATTATTAATAAATACATACCTTTATTACAGCAAGACAATAAACTGAATCAAATTTTACAAACTCATACAATTAAATGTGTGGCCAAAAAGGCAGTTACACTATCCAATTTACTAGCACCAAGCATGGTAATTGAAATTTCTCCCAAAAGACCTACATGGCTCAATTGCATAGGTTTTTTAATTGTGGACACAGTATATGTCTCTCTTGTAAATATGTGATCAAATCTAAAACATTTCATTCCTGTGTAACACAAGAGAGTTTTTCTATGAAAAGTTACATTAATTGTAACACTGCAGGAGTCATTTACCTGATACAATGTATACAATGTAACATTCAATATGTAGGTTGTACTATTTGTCCACTAAAACAGCGCATCAGAAGGCATTTATCTGATGCCTGTAATCTGCAAGCTGTTAATGTATCAGCAGTATCAAGACATTTCATTAATGTACACAGGGGTGATATTTCTGCCTTTAAATTTCAAGGTATTGAAAGAGTTTTCAAATCAGCCAGAGGTGGAGATTATCATAGAACTATACTAAATCGTGAATCTTACTGGATTTTTAAACTAGCTACACGCCAACCCCTAGGTCTTAATGTTCGGCAGGATCTCATTTTGCAATATAACTGAATGTATTTTTTGTATTGTATTATATATATGTTTCGTTTTTCTCTCTACTAATTTTTGGTATTTTTTAACTTATATATATCCTTTTTCTTGTCTATGTGTGCACGCACCTATATGCACCTGTTCACTTGACTTGGGTGTTTCATACATGCATTTTTTCAGGTGCCTGCTATAGAGACTTTTCTACTAGCAATTACTGGAAATTGTTTCCAGGTTCCTTTCCATTCCAAGTGAAAGTTTTCAGTATATCTGTGTGCACAATAGACATGTAAGTGCAATCCCTGAATAAGGCTCTACTAGCTGAAACATGTTGGATTTCTCTTAATGTGTCCCCCCTCACTGTTTTCATGATCGATGGATCTTTTTTAATAGAACCTCAATAAATATTTTTAACCTTCTTTGAAGTGCTGGAGATCATACTCTAGTTTCCTTGGATATTATTCTATGACTATACTCCAGGGGTGGGGGGATATTATTCTATGATTATACTCCAGGGGTGGGGGGGACATGATTCTATGATTATACTCTAGGGGTTGGGGGACATTATTCTATAATTATACTCCAGTGAGGGTGGGGGATATTATTCTATAATTATACTCCAGTGAGGGTGGGGGATATTATTCTATGATTATACGCCAGGAGTGGACATTATTCTATGATTATACGCCAGTGGTGGGGGGACATTATTCTATGATTATACTCCAGTGGGGGAGGGGACATTATTATAAGATTATAGTCTACAAAAGGAGGGGGCATTATTATATGATTATAATCTATGGGGGGTGCGTTATGCTATGATTATACATTAGTGTGGGGAGGGCGCTATTGTATAATTATACTCCAGTGTGGAAGGAGGCATTATTATATGATTACAATCTATGGGGGGGCATTAGTATATGATTATAATCTACAGAGGGGCATTATTATATGATTACTAGCTGTACTACCCGGCTTCGCCTGGGCTAATAACTGCTGTTAACAAAATAGAATGTATTAACAAAAATGTATTCTGCACACAAAAACCACAAACAAATAGATAGAAATGTAATTATAATGTCTGTCTCCCCCTTTGTATATATCTCTCTGTCTCTCTCTCTCTTTCCCTGTCCGTCTCTTTCCACGTCTGTCTCTAACTGTCTCTGTCTCTTTCTCCGTCTGTCTCAATCTTTTTCCTTGTCTGTCTATCTATCTCTGTCTCTTTCCCTGTCTCTCTTTCCCTGTCTGTCTCTTTCCCTCTGTCTCTTTCCCTGTGTCTGTCTCTTTGTCTGTCTTTTTACCTGTCTTTGTCTGTCTCTTACCCTGTCTGTCTCTTTCCCTCTCTTTCCCTGTCTGTCTGTTTCCCTGTGTCTGTCTGTTTCCCTGTGTCTGTCTGTTTCCCTGTGTCTGTCTGTCTCTTTGTGTCTGTCTCTTTACCTGTCTGTGTCTGTCTCTTAACCTGTCTCTCTCTTTCCCTCTCTTTCCCTGTCTGTCTCTTTCTCTGTCTGTCTCTCTTTGTCTGTGTCTGTCTCTCTGTCTCTTTGTGTCTGTCTCTTACTCTGTCTGTGTCTGCCTCTTTCCCTGTCTGTGTCTGTCTCTTTCCCTGGCTGCATTGTGACACGCCAACATTCCATATAAGGGTGTGGCTGCGCATTCTTCTGAAGTTCTGGCTGCACTGTGGCTCCCAGCTCCTTTCGCTTTAATGGAGGCAGGTTTTTTGGTGAATAACTGTAAAGAGCGGGGTTAAAATTTCCCCTCAAAACATAGCTTATGACGCTCTCGGGGTCCAGAAGTGTGAGTGTGCAAAATTTTGTGGCTGTAGCTGCGACGGTGCGGATGCCAATCGCGGATATACACACACACATACACACATACATTCAGCTTTATATATTAGATAATCTACGGGGGCGCATTATTACAAGATTTTAATCTATGGGGGTCATTATTATATGATTTTAATCTAAGGGGGGTGCGTTATGCTATGACTAAACATTAGTGTGGATTAGTTAGTATACAACAACACTAAAATTAGTGTTATTGTATACACAAGTCTGCGACTAAAAAGCTGTTTGATTATTTTCATCTAATTTCCATGTATTTTGGTGTGCTGAAAATGAAAAAAATATTGAAAAAAATCCTAGACATCAGGATTTGCCACAAAATGCAAAATTCTCTTCAAATTTATTAAATTTTTCATAATTTTTTTTCTTTTTTTTTTTTTCTTTAGGGTTTTGAAAGTCAAAATTACTATTAATTAATTCACATCAATGAATTGAAGATATATAATGCCAAAAAAATATAACTTTCAAAGAAAAGAACTTTCAGAATGAGCTAATGAAACCAGCATCAACATTTTGCAAGCTAAATGAGCGGGCTCTGACATGCCCGGGCTTGTTTCAATTGTTTTATCTGTGCTCTCGCCTGTTCACACTTTTTAATCTCAGTTCGTGTTAGCTCTTCATATTCAACCGTGTTTCCCAAAATTAGCATTATGGCTCAGCGGAAGTATATTAATTCGCCTTACAGTTTCTGTTACATTTGTGGTGAATATACAGTGTTGAAGCAACAGCTGAATATTACAGACTTTGTGAAAAAAGTAAACTTCGCATATTTCGGACTAAAGCTTGGAGATCAAGATAAAGCTTGGGCGCCTCATAAAGTGTGCAAACAGTGTGTTGAGGACCTCCGAAATTGGTTCAAGGGTAAGAAAAAATCTTTCCGTTATGGGATTCCTATGGTATGGCGAGAGCAAAAGAACCATAGTGACGATTGTTACTTTTGTTCATGCGATGTGAAGGGTATAATTCAAAATGGAAGCATTCCATTTCATACCCCAATATTCACTCAGCAATTCGTCCCATCCCCCATGGCACAGATATACCAGTACCCAAGGCCCCTCCTACCTTGGAAGAGATAACTAAGCCCGATGAAGGTGGAGTTATACCTGAACCAGATGAATCAAGTTCTGACTTTGAAGATGATACAAGACCAAAATTGTTTTTCCAGGAGGAGATGAATGATTTGGTAAGAGACTTAAATCTTCCCAAAGATGCCGCTGAGTTACTCGGCTCAAGGCTCAAAAGCAAGTATTTATTGTTGCCAGGAGTGTCTTTTTCATGGTTCAGACATCTTGAAGACGAGTTCGTTCCTTACTTTGCCCGGGAAGATAAGTTGGTTTATTGCATCGATGTCGAAGGTTTGATGGGTCAATTCAAAATCCAATATGATTCAGTGCAATGGCGTCTTTTTATTGATTATTCAAAAAGAAGTCTCAAAGCAGTTTTACTCCACAACGGCAGTTTTTATGCTTCCATCCCTGAAGGTCATTCCGTACACCTCAAAGAAACCTACGAGAACTTGGAATTGTTTCTTCGTAAACTTAAATATGAAGACCACGGTTGGCAAGTGTGCGGGGATTTGAAAGTCTTGTGCATGCTGCTTGGGCAACAAGCTGGGTATACCAAATACCCTTGTTTTCTGTGTCTATGGGACATTCGAGACTGACAAAATAACTGGACCAAGAAGAATTGGCAGCCGAGGGTGCTCGCAGTTGGTGAAAAAAATGTCCTCCGAGAAACTTTGGTTCCTCCCCATAAAGTTCTTCTACCACCTCTCCACATCAAATTGGGATTGATGAAGCAGTTCCTAAAATCACTTCCAAAAGATGGAGAATGCTTCAAATACTTGGTCGCCAAGTTTCCAGGCCTCTCGGAGGCAAAATTGAAGGAAGGTGTGTTTGTCGGACCAGACATTAGAAGCAGGGGCGTAACTACCGTGGTCGCAGCGGTCGAAATTGCGACCGGGCCCGGGAGGTTAGGGGCCCGCGGCTGCCTGGCAGATCAGCTGCCAGCTCCTTTCTGTGAGAGGAGCTGCACTGTTCTGCTGCAGACGACGCGGCGCGGTGGCCGCTATATGACCCGGTCGCCGCTGCTGACACCGGGCCTCCCTGCCTGGTGTCAGTGGTGGTGTCACCACGCTCCCGTCACTGCACTCCCGTCACCGTACACTGCTTGCTTTGATATTGCATAGAGCAGCCGGCGCCGCTCTATGCATCATCATTCTTCCCCCGTGCCTGCACGGTCACGTCACTCCTGTGTGACTGCTGTGTGTGGTGAGAGCACAGAGCACAGGAGGACGCCGACCGGAGCTACGGGAGAACAAGGACAGAAGTGAGGACGAGCAGCGGTGAAACAAGTAGAGGTGAGGACAGAGCTGCGGTGGAAGAAGAGAGGTGAGTACTTGTTTTTTTATTTTTTTTTTATAAATCAGTGAGTACACGGGGAGGCTGGCTGCAGGACACATGGAGTCCTTGGGAGGGCCCTGGCTGCATGACACATGGAGGCCCTGGGGGGTCTGGCTGCATGACACATGGAGGCCCTGTGGCGGCTGTCTGCATGACACATGGAGGCCTTGGGGGGGCTGGCTGCATGACTCATGGAGGCCTTGGTGGGGGGAGGCTGACTGCATGACTCATGGAGGCCTGGGAAGGGGCTGGCTGCATGACTCATGGAGGCCTTGGTGGGGGGAGGCTGACTGCATGACTCATGGAGGCCTGGGAAGGGGCTGGCTGCATGACACATGGAAACTCTGGGGGGCTTGCTGCATGACACATGGAGGCCCTGTGGAGGGCTGGCTGCATGATACATGGAGGTCTATGGGGCTGCATTATACATGGAGGTCTATGGGGATGCACTATACATGGAGGTCTATGGGGCTGCATAATAAACATGAAGGACACCTTATACATGGACTATATGGGTGCATTATACATGGAGGAGTATGGGGCTGCATAATACAATATGAAGGTTTATGGGGCTGCATTGTAATACATATAGGATTATGGGGGCTACATTATAATATTTGGAGGACTATGGAGGCTACTTTAAACATGGAGGACTATGGCGATGCGTTATAAAACATAGAGGACTATGGTGCAGTATAATATATGGAGAACTCTGGGGTGAATTATAATACATGGAGGACTATGGAGGTGCATTCTAATATATGAAGGGTTATGTGGCACCCTTTATACTATACTAGCTGTACTACCCGGCTTCGCCCGGGTTAATAACTGCTGTTAACAAAATAGAATGTATTAACAAAAATGTATTCTGCACACAAAAAACACAAAACAAATAGATATAAATGTAATTATTAAAAGGCAAAAACTAAGCTAATAGAAGCATTTCACAACATATATTTCAACACCACAGATATTCCACACAGATTTAACTAAATTGGCCAAGTAATGTGCTCCGTCTGTCTCTTTCCAGATGTGTCTCTTTTACTGTCTGTCTCTTTCCAGGTCTGTCTCTTTCCAGGTCTGCCTCTTTCCCCGTCTATCTCTTTCCAGGTCTATCTCTTTCCAGGTCTATCTCTTTCCAGGTCTGCCTTTTTCCAGGTCTGCCCCTTTCCAGGCCTGCCTCTTTCCAGGTCTGCCTCTTTCCTCGTTTTTCTCTTTCCTCGTCTGCCTGTCTCTGTCTCTTTCTTTGTCTGTTTCTATCTCTCTGTTTCTTTCCCCATCTGTCTCTTACCAGGTCTGTCTCTTTCCCAGGTCTGTCTCTCTCCCCGGTCTGTCTCCTCGTCTCTTTGTCTGTCTCTTTTACTGTCTGTCTCTTTCCCCATCTGCCTGTCTTTGTCTCTATTTCTCTGTCTCTTTTCCCATCTGTCTCTATCAAGGTCTGTATCTTTCCCCATCTATCTTTGTCTGTCTGTCTGGCTGTCTCCTCCTTCCCTGTCTGCCTGTCTCTTTCCATGTCTGCATGTCTGTCTGTCTCTTTCCCCATCTGTCTCTTTCCAGGTCTGTCTCTTTCCCTGTCTGTCTCTTTCCCTCTTTCCCTCTGTCTCTTTCCCTGCGTCTGTCTCTTTGTCTGTCTCTTTACCTGTCTTTGTCTGTCTCTTACCCCGTCTGTCTCTTTCCCTCTCTTTCCCTGTCTGTCTGTTTCCCTGTGTCTGTCTGTCTCCCTGTGTCTGTCTGTTTCCCTGTGTCTGTCTGTCTCTTTGTCTGTCTCTTTACCTGTCTGTGTCTGTCTCTTAACCTGTCTCTCTCTTTCCCTCTCTTTCCCTGTCTGTCTCTTTCTCTGTCTGTCTCTTTGTCTGTGTCTGTCTCTTTGTGTCTGTCTCTTACTCTGTCTGTGTCTGCCTCTTTCCCTGTCTGTGTCTGTCTCTTTTCCTGGCTGCATTGTGACACGCCAACATTCCATATAAGGGCGTGGCTGCGCATTCTTCTGAAGTTCTGGCTGCACTGTGGCTCCCAGCTCCATTCGCTTTAATGGAGGCAGGTTTTTTGGCGAATAACTGTAAAGAGCGGGGTTAAAATTTCCCCTCAAAACATAGCCTATGACGCTCTCGGGGTCCAGAAGTGTGAGTGTGCAAAATTTTGTGGCTGTAGCTGCGACGGTGCGGATGCCAATCGCGGACATACACACACACATACACACACATTCAGCTTTATATATTAGATAATCTACGGGGGCGCATTATTACAAGATTTTAATCTATGGGGGCCATTATTATATGATTTTAATCTACAGGGGGTGCGTTATGCTATGACTAAACATTAGTGTGGATTAGTTAGTATACAACAACACTAAAATTAGTGTTATTGTATACCAAGTCTGCGACTAAAAAGCTGTTTGATTATTTTCATCTAATTTCCATGTATTTTGGTGTGCTGAAAATGAAAAAAATATTGAAAAAAATCCTAGACATCAGGATTTGCCACAAAATGCAAAATTCTCTTCAAATGTACTACATTTTTCATAATTTTTTTTCTTTTTTTTTTTTCTTTAGGGTTTTGAAAGTCAAAATTACTATTAATTAATTCACATCAATGAATTGAAGATATATAATGCCAAAAAAATATAACTTTCAAAGAAAAGAACTTTCAGAATGAGCTAATGAAACCAGCATCAACATTTTGCAAGCTGAATGAGCGGGCTCTGACATGCCCGGGCTTGTTTCAATTGTTTTATCTGTGCTCTCGCCTGTTCACACTTTTTAATCTCAGTTCGTGTTAGCTCTTCATATTCAACCGTGTTTCCCAAATGAGCATTATGGCTCAGCGGAAGTATATTAATTCGCCTTACAGTTTCTGTTACATTTGTGGTGAATATACAGTGTTGAAGCAACAGCTGAATATTACAGACTTTGTGAAAAAAGTAGACTTCGCATATTTCGGACTAAAGCTTGGAGATCAAGATAAAGCTTGGGCGCCTCATAAAGTGTGCAAACAGTGTGTTGAGGACCTCCGAAATTGGTTCAAGGGTAAGAAAAAATCTTTCCGTTATGGGATTCCTATGGTATGGCGAGAGCAAAAGAACCATAGTGACGATTGTTACTTTTGTTCATGCGATGTGAAGGGTATAATTCAAAATGGAAGCATTCCATTTCATACCCCAATATTCACTCAGCAATTCGTCCCATCCCCCATGGCACAGATATACCAGTACCCAAGGCCCCTGCTACCTTGGAAGAGATAACTAAGCCCGATGAAGGTGGAGTCATACCTGAACCAGATGAATCAAGTTCTGACTTTGAAGATGATACAAGACCAAAATTGTTTTTCCAAGAGGAGATGAATGATTTGGTAAGAGACTTAAATCTTCCCAAAGATGCCGCTGAGTTACTCGGCTCAAGGCTCAAAAGCAAGTATTTATTGTTGCCAGGAGTGTCTTTTTCATGGTTCAAACATCGTGAAGACGAGTTCGTTCCTTACTTTGCCCGGGAAGATAAGTTGGTTTATTGCATCGATGTCGAAGGTTTGATGGGTCAATTCAAAATCCAATATGATTCAGTGCAATGGCGTCTTTTTATTGATTCTTCAAAAAGAAGTCTCAAAGCAGTTTTACTCCACAACGGCAGTTTTTATGCTTCCATCCCTGAAGGTCATTCCGTACACCTCAAGGAAACCTACGAGAACTTGGAATTGTTTCTTCGTAAACTTAAATATGAAGACCACGGTTGGCAAGTGTGCAGGGATATGAAAGTCTTGTGCATGCTGCTCGGGCAACAAGCTGGGTATACCAAATACCCTTGTTTTCTGTGTCTATGGGACATTCGAGACTGACAAAATAACTGGACCAAGAAGAATTGGCAGCCGAGGGTGTTCGCAGTTGGTGAAAAAAATGTCCTCCGATAAACTTTGGTTCCTCCCCATAAAGTTCTTCTACCACCTCTCCACATCAAATTGGGATTGATGAAGCAGTTCCTAAAATCACTTCCAAAAGATGGACAATGCTTCAAATACTTGGTCGCCAAGTTTCCAGGCCTCTCGGAGGCAAAATTGAAGGAAGGTGTGTTTGTCGGACCAGACATTAGAAGCAGGGGCGTAACTACCGCGGTCGCAGCGGTCGAAATTGCGACCGGGCCCGGGAGGTTAGGGGCCCGCGGCCGCCTGGCAGATCAGCAGCCAGCTCCTTTCTGTGAGAGGAGCTGCGCTGTTCTGCTGCAGACGACGCGGCGCGGTGGCCGCTATATGACCCGGTCGCCGCTGCTGACACCGAGCCTCCCTGCCTGGTGTCAGCGGTTGTGTCACCGCGCTCCCGTCACTGCACTCCTGTCACCGTACACTGCTTGCTTTGATATTGCATAGAGCAGCCGGCGCCGCTCTATGCATCATCATTCTTCCCCCGTGCCTGCGCGGTCACGTCACTCCTGTGTGACTGCTGTGTGTGGTGAGAGCACAGAGCACAGGAGGACGCCGACCGGAGCTACGGGGGAACAAGGACATGGAGGCCCTGGGAGAGCTGGCTGCATGACACATGGAGGCCTTGGGGGCGCTAGCTGTATGACACATGGAGGCCCTGAAGGGGCTGGCTGCAGGACACATGGAGGCCTGGAGGGGGGCTGGCTGCATGACACATGGAGGTCCTGGGAGAGCTGGCTGCATGACACATGGAGGCCTGGAGGAGCTGGCTGCATGACACTTGGAGGCCCTGGGGGGGAAGGCTGCATGACACATGGAGGCCCTGGGGGGGGCTGGCTGCATGACACGTGGAGACCCTGGGAGAGCTGGTTGCATGACACATGGAGGCCTGGAGGAGCTGGCTGCATGACACATGGAGGCCCTTGGGGGGGGTCTGGCTGCATGACATATGGAGGCCCTGAGGTGGTGGGGGCTGGCTGCAGGAAACAATGAGTCCTTGGGGGGGGGGCTGACTGCATGACACATGGAGGCCCTGGGGGGCTGGCTGTATGACACATGGAGGCCCTGGGGGGGCTGGCTGCATGACACATGGAGGCCCTGGGGGGGGCTGGCTGCATGACACCTGGAGGCCCTGGGGGGGCTGGCTGCATGGCACATGGAGGCCCTGGGGGGGACTGCATGTCACAAGGAGGCCCTGGGGGGAGGGACTAGCTGCAGGACATATGAAGGCCATGAGGGGGCTGGCTGCAGGACACATGGAGGCCCTGGGGGGGCTGGCTGCATGACACATGGAGGCCCTGGGGGGCTGGCTGCATGACACATGGAGGCCCTGGGGGGGACTGCATGACACATGGAGGCCCTGGGGGGTGTTGCTGGCTGCGGGACACATGAAGGCCCTGAGGGGGTTGGCTGCAGGACACATGGAGGCCCTGGGGGGCTGGCTGCAGGACACATGGAGGCCTTGGGGGGGCTGGCTGCAAGACACATGGCGGCCCTGGGGGTAAGCTGGCTGCAGAACACATGGAGGCCCTGGGGGGACTGGCTGCATGACACATGGAGGCCCTGTGGCGGCTGTCTGCATGACACATGGAGGCCTTGGGGGGGCTGGCTGCATGACTCATGGAGGCCTTGGTGGGGGGAGGCTGACTGCATGACTCATGGAGGCCTGGGAAGGGGCTGGCTGCATGACACATGGAAACCCTGGGGGGCTGGCTGCAGGACACATGGAGGCCCTGGGGGGGCTGGCTGCAGGATACATGGAGGCCCTGGGGTGGGCTGGCTGCAGGACACATGGAGGCCCTGGGGGGACTGGCTGCATGACACATGGAGGCCCTGTGGCGGCTGTCTGCATGACACATGGAGGCCTTGAGGGGGCTGGCTGCATGACTCATGGAGGCCTTGGTGGGGGTAGGCTGACTGCATGACTCATGGAGGCCTGGGAAGGGGCTGGCTGCATAACACATGGAAACCCTGGGGGGCTTGCTGCATGACACATGGAGGCCCTGTGGGGGGCTGGCTGCATGATACATGGAGGTCTATGGGGCTGCATTATACATGGAGGTCTATGGGGATAAATTATTCATGGAGGTCTATGGGGCTGCATAATAAACATGAAGGACACCTTATACATGGACTATATGGGTGCATTATACATGGAGGAGTATGGGGCTGCATAATACAATATGAAGGTTTATGGGGCTGTATTGTAATACATATAGGACTATGGGGGCTACATTATAATATTTGGAGGACTATGGAGGCTACTTTATACATGGAGGACTATGGCGATGCGTTATAAAACATGGAGGACTATGGTGCAGTATAATATATGGAGAACTCTGGGGTGAATTATAATACATGGAGGACTATGGGAAATGCATTATAATACATGGAGGACTATGGAGGTGCATTCTAATATATGAAGGGTTATGTGGGACCCTTTATACTATACTAGCTGTACTACCCGGCTTCGCCCGGGTTAATAACTGCTGTTAACAAAATAGAATGTATTAACAAAAATGTATTCTGCACACAAAAAACACAAAACAAATAGATATAAATGTAATTATTAAAAGGCAAAAACTAAGCTAATAGAAGCATTTCACAACATATATTTCAACACCACAGATATTCCACACAGATTTAACTAAATTGGCCAAGTAATGTGCTCCGTCTGTCTCTTTCCAGATGTGTCTCTTTTACTGTCTGTCTCTTTCCAGGTCTGTCTGTCACGAACCACCGGGGGGGTCACTCAGAAATCCCCCGCGCTGGCTACCAGTACGTCACAATCGGGGGGTAACAAGTGGGGGGTCACCCCTCCTTTATACCTCCCGACCGACAGACAGAGCACGTGACGCGCTCTCTAGCGCCCCTCTTATAGTCAGGCCAATTATGGAATTGCCCGACAATAAGCAAGGAGGCCGCTATACTACTTATGCCGATTATTGAAGGGTCCCCGGTGAGAGTAGGGTATATATTCCCCCGACCTCCGCGGGCGGAATATATAAAACCTCCCCGAATCTCACTGGCCTCCCCACAATAATCCTTGGCACAACTCGCTGCCACCAACCGCTTCACGGTAACTATTAGCCGAACACACAGACGTGGGATTCAAGATCGAGATAACAGAACAGCCCAAGATTAATTATATAATTTAATCAGCCTAAAGCACACTAGAAACTACAATATATACAATAGGGAATCTACAGAATATACATATGTCAGAGTACAGTTACAGATAAAGCATGGTTTACAAACAGGCCTACACAGTTCCAGCAGTTACCTTGTGCGTCTGGCCACAGGGGGGCGCTGTAGACCAGGTTTCTAGGATCCTTCCCACAGATGTTTCCGACACGTGACCCCCGGCGAAAGAACACTGGAAAATGGCCGAAGTAGGGTTATCAACCTGGGCAAATCCAGGTCCCCTCCTACCTTAGTGACCTCAGAGGGAGCACTGCTCCACCCCTGGCTGGAGTTATGGACAATATCCACAACAGGGGATATGGCCATAACTTGGCCTGGGAGCGTCGTAGGCAGACGCCAACGCTCTCATTGTGACAGTTATGAATTTAGCTACAGAACGAGAGGACTCATGACTTGTCTACTAGTTCCCCATTGGCTGATATCACGCCTGGGGTATTTCCCCAGGTCCTGCTCCCATAAAAAGGGTGTGCCAGCATCGTCCGCATGCGGAGACACCATTTTTATGGTTGCCATATTTATCGGAAATATGGCTTGCGAGATATGAACCATTTTTTACTGGAGTCGTTCTGTCTGGATACTTCCAAGCTTGCTAATTAGATAGCAGCCCCTACTACAGGGTCACGGCAGGGAGTCATCCTGTGTCCAGTGTTCCCACATCATCTAATCTCCATATCACAGGAGATGGCCATGGGATGTGTTGCTAGGATGTGACACCTTCCAAGATGTTGGACATTGAGAACAAGAAGGGAGGGGGCACTGCCAGGGAGTGATGAGAGCGATTATGACTGGAAATCATAATTTCTCTTCATATCCCAGGATTTGCCTCACACCTCCCCCCTTTTGAGGGCGCTAGGGGGCAGCACACTCCGGTGTTCCCCCGTGCGCCCGTCCGCGACCTCTCCTTGTCGGGACAGCCCGTCTGCGTTACCGTGGTCCCGGCCCCTTTTGTGGCGAATGGTGAAGTTGTATTGCTGGAGCGCAAGGCTCCATCGCAACAACCGTCCATTCGTCCCAGAGACGGTGTGCAACCAGCTGAGGGGATTGTGGTCCGTCTCCACGATGAAGTGGCGCCCGTATAGATAGGGTTGCAGACGCTGCAGAGCCCACACTATGGCCAGGCACTCCTTTTCCATCGTGGAATAGGCCACTTCCCTTGGTAACAGCTTCCTGCTCAGGTACAAGACTGGGTGCTCTTGGCTCGCAGAGTCCACCTGGCTGAGCACCGCACCGAGGCCGAAGTCACTGGCGTCGGTCTGTACTACAAACGGCCGCGTGAAGTCGGCTGCCTGTAGCACGGGCGGGCTGGACAGGGCGTCCTTTAGGGCCCGGAAGGCTGTCTCGCAGTCCATTGTCCAATCGACTGCAGAGGGCAGCTTCTTCTTGGTGAGGTCCGTCAAGGGCTTTGCCAGGCTACTATAGCATGGAACAAACCTCCTATAGTACCCAGCGGTCCCCAAGAAGGACATCACCTGCTTCTTGGTCCTGGGGGTGGGCCAGGACGCGATGGCCTCCACTTTCTCAGGCTCGGGCTTCAGTGTTCTCCCGCCTACCCGGTGACCGAGGTACTGGACCTCGCTCATGGCCAGCTGACACTTTCCCGGCTTGATGGTCAAACCTGCCTGGTGGATCCGCCTGAGCACCTGTGCTAGATGCTCTAGGTGGTCCTCCCAGGTGGGACTGAAGACGGCAATGTCATCCAGGTACGCGGCCGCGTACCCTTCAAGTCCCTTGAGCAGGGTGTTGACCATCCGCTGGAAAGTGGCAGGGGCATTCCTCATCCCGAATGGCATCACCGTGGACTCGTACAGTCCAAATGGGGTAATAAAGGCAGAGCGTTCCCTGGCCTTGCGAGTCAGGGGGATCTGCCAATATCCCCGGCTCAGGTCCATGATGGTCAGGTACTGAGCCCCGGCCAACTGATCGAGCAGGTCATCGATGCGTGGCATTGGGTACGCATCGGCGACCGTGACAGCATTGAGCCCCCTGTAGTCCACGCAGAACCGAGTGGTTCGGTCCTTCTTAGGGACGAGGACTACAGGCGAGGCCCAAGCGCTGTTGGATGCCTGGATCACCCCCAGCTTCAGCATCTCGTCAATCTCCTGGCGCATGTGTTGCTGCACCTCCAGGGAGACCCGATATGCTGAACGCCGGATTGGGGGATGATCCCCAGTGTCCACGTGATGGACAGCCAAGTTAGTCCTTCCGGGCTGGTTGGTAAACAACCCCCGGAAGGGGTGTAGGGTGGCCCACAGCTGGGACCGTTGGTCCTCCAAGAGCTGGTGGCCAACCTCCACATCCTCAATGGATCCGCCTGCCCTAACCTGGGCTAGCATATCCAAGAGGGTTTCCGCTTCTCCCTCCTCGGGCAGGTTGCACACGGGGAGCGCACACGCCTCCCGCTCATGATGTGCCTTCATCATGTTCACATGGAAGGGCTTCCGCCTTCCACGGGCAGGGTCCAGGGTGACCAGGTACGTCACAGGGTTGAGCTGCTGGTACACGAGGTATGGGCCTTCCCAGGCTGCCTGAAGCTTGTCCTGTGGTACGGGGACCAGTACCCACACCTTTTGACCCACTTGGTAGGTCCTCTCACAAGCGTTCTGGTCGTACCAACGCTTCTGATCGGCCTGGGCTTGAGCCATATTGTCGTGTACCAGTTGCGTCAAGGCCTGCATTTTGTCCCGAAAGCGCATGACATACTCGATAACCGACACTCCAGGGATGGCCAAATCCCCTTCCCAAGCCTCTTTCACCAGAGCCAGGGGGCCCCGCACACGTCGCCCGTACAGGAGCTCAAACGGTGAGAATCCTGTTGAGGCCTGTGGAACCTCCCGGTAAGCAAATAACAGGTGGGGGAGATACCGCTCCCAGTCACGCCCATGGGAGTCGACCAACATCTTAAGCATCTGCTTTAAGGTGCCATTAAACCGCTCGCACAGGCCATTAGTCTGTGGATGGTACGGGCTGGCCACCAGATGTCGCACCTGGACTTGCTTACAGAGGGCCTCCATCAGCTGGGACATGAATTGGGTCCCCCGGTCAGTGAGCATTTCCTGGGGAAAACCCACTCGGGAGAAAATCTCCAGCAATGCGGTGGCCACCTTGTCAGCCCGAATGGACGACAAGGCCACTGCTTCTGGGTACCGGGTGGCATAGTCCACTACAGTCAGTATGAAGCGTTTCCCGGAGCTGCTGGGGATGGCCAGCGGGCCGACCAGATCCACAGCCACCCTCCTGAAAGGCTCATCGATGATTGGCAGAGATACCAGTGGGGCTTTGGGGTGTGGCCCCGCCTTCCCCACTCTCTGACAGGTTTCACACGAACGGCAGTAGGCAGCCACATCGGCCCCCATTTTTGGCCAGTAGAAATGCTGGTTTAACCTGGCCTTGGTCTTAGCGATCCCTAGGTGTCCGGCCATCGGAATTTCATGCGCGATCCGCAACAACTCCGTCCTGAACGGATAGGGTACCACCAACTGTCGGTCCCTGGGCCACGCCTCCGGTGAACCCTGCTGGACCGTGACCCGGTACAGCCTTCCTTGGTCCCAGACCACTCGCTCCGGGTCCGAGTCCGAGGGAGGCTGTGCCGCCTGCTCCTTTAGAGCTTTCAGGCTGTCGTCAGCTTCTAACGCTGCCTGAAACCCCTGACTAGATGTGGCCAGAATCGACGAGACTGTCACATCTTCGGTCAGTACCCCGGGACCTGTGTCCTGGCCTCCGCCTGATTCGGCTGCCACTTGGTCAGAAGGGGAAGAGCCATCGGACCTCCGGGAGGCCCCTTGGGTTCCAGCACTCCCACTGCGGGTGACAGCGGCCACAGCCGCTGCGACCGTGGGTCGTGCCTGCTCCTCCTCCGTTCCTGACCAAGTCGCCGGTTCAGGCAGACCTACCTGGCTTCCTGACACCCCGGTTGTGGGGGAACCCTGCACCGAGATCTTACCTGGGAGCACTTCCGCTCCGGGACCGGCCCCAATCTCACCTGCCTGTTCCCCTCCTGCAGCAACAGAACCCCGCTGTGAAATCTCTGGGGACCCCACATTTGCTGTGGTAGCCCCCACCCCACACACTGGTCCTCCCCCTGCAGCACCCTGCTCTCTGCTTATCCCTGCAGAGGGCAGCAGATCCCAGCTCACTGGCTGATCACTTGTAGAGGCATGGTCACACCTTTCTCTGACCCCCTCCCCTGTCACAGCTGCAGCTGTGTGTGTGTCTATGGTGTCTATGCAAGCAGAAGTATCAGAGTTCACTCCCTCCTCCCTTACATCATTCATAGATAACACATTAACATTGTCCGGAGGCCTGTCAGTACTGGCTGAAGGTTCAGCCCTTGGGGGGGGCCCAAACTGGGAGGTTATCTGCCCCAAATCTGTCCCAAGTAGCACATTTGCAGGGATCCGATCAGTTACCCCCACCTCTCTCACCCCCCGCCCTGCGCCCCAGTCCACATAAATGTCAGCAACAGGCAGCGCCGGGTCAATGCCTCCAATCCCGGAGACAGCGAGGGTTTTTCCGGGGATCAAGTCTTGGGGGGACACCATCTCAGGCCGCACCAGAGTCACCTCCGAGGCGCTGTCTCGCAGTCCTATGGTCACAGACCGGCCGACGGTGACAGGTTGGAAGCTGTCCAGGGACCTACCACCACCCCCACCCACACAATACACCTTGGGCGGCCCTTGGGACGGGGACGGAGCCGGGGCCTTGGGACGCTGAGGGCACATGGCCTTGAAGTGTCCAGGTAGGTTGAACTGATGGCACCGTCTTGGTTCTGCCACGGGCCTGGAGAGGGGAGTTGAGGGGGACACCCCCTGCAGTCTAGGGGCAGGTGGGGCAGTCGCAGAATTCATCTTACCCCCTCTCCAGGTGCTGCTGGTGGCTGCTCTCCTGGCCTCAGGAGCCCGATTGTTGGTGTAGTCATCGGCAAGGGCAGCTGTAGCCGTGGACCCCTTTGGCTTCTGGTCTCGGATGAACTGGCGGAGATCCTCAGGGCAGTTCCACAAGAGTTGCTCCGTGATGAACAAGTCCAGGATCTCCGGTCCGGTGGAAAGCTGCAGGCCTTGGGTCCAGTGGTCGGCAGCTCGGGCAAGTGCCCGCCGGTGGTCAGCCCAGGAGTCCTTTGGTCCCTTCTGTAGGCTCCGGAACTTCTTGCGGTAGGACTCTGGAGTGAGGTTGTACTGTTGGATCAGGGCCCGCTTGATGGTGTCGTAGCCCTGATCTGCCTCAGCAGGCAAGTCCCCAAGGATATCCAGGGCCTTACCCCTTAAACGGGGGGTCAGGTATTTGGCCCACTGATCCTTGTCCAGATGGTGCTGCAAGCAAGTCCGTTCAAAAGCAGTCAAGAAAGAGTCCAAGTCTCCATCCTTCTCCAGCACTGGGAAGTCCTCAACACGGACCTTTGGAAGTTTGGTGTCTTGAAGGTCACGTGTGGCTGATGAGGGCCGGAGCTGAGCTAGCTGCAGCTGGTGGTCACGGTCTGCCTGTTGCCGTCGCTCCGCAGCCTCACGCTCTGCCTGGCGCTCTTCACGCGCTGCCTGCCGCTCTGCCCTGCGCTCTGCCAGGAGTTCCTTGTAGCCCTCCTGGTCTCCAGCCTGGAGAAGGGCCATAGCCATTTGAAGAAGGCTATCCGAGCCTCCCAGGCTCGGTGGAATGGCACGTGGTGATCTGCGGCCCGCTGCGGAGCCTGGTGATTCACTGTCCATTGCAGAGCGGAGGGCTGGCATCTGGCTCGTTGAGGACCCTTGGGTGAGCTGCTCCTCATCTTGTCCATAATTGCCAGGTTGTGCGCTGTCCTCTGCAGAACGGTTTTCTGGCGTCGAGCTCCTGGAGGACTCGTGGGCAACCTCCTCATTACTGTCCACAGCACCGTCCTCCCTCTCTTCGGCTCCTGCCTTAGCATTGGCCAGTTGCATAGCTCTGCTCCTGGTGCCATCAGCCATTCTTGCAGACTTTTGGTCACTGACACAGAACTGACACCTGATGCACCCACACACCTTACAGTATCTGCACTCTGACACTCTAGTGTTGAGCTAGTCTGAAGACCCCAGCAGCCACAGCTGCTGCAGGCAGTCTTTAGTGTCTGGGAGTATGGGTCTCACACTCACACACACTATTATCTCGATCCCACCGCTTGCCACCAATATGTCACGAACCACCGGGGGGGTCACTCAGAAATCCTCCGCGCTGGCTACCAGTACGTCACAATCGGGGGGTAACAAGTGGGGGTCACCCCTCCTTTATACCTCCCGACCGACAGACAGAGCACGTGACGCGCTCTCTAGCGCCCCTCTTATAGTCAGGCCAATTATGGAATTGCCCGACAATAAGCAAGGAGGCCGCTATACTACTTATGCCGATTATTGAAGGGTCCCCGGTGAGAGTAGGGTATATATTCCCCCGACCTCCGCGGGCGGAATATATAAAACCTCCCCGAATCTCACTGGCCTCCCCACAATAATCCTTGGCACAACTCGCTGCCACCAACCGCTTCACGGTAACTATTAGCCGAACACACAGACGTGGGATTCAAGATCGAGATAACAGAACAGCCCAAGATTAATTATATAATTTAATCAGCCTAAAGCACACTAGAAACTACAATATATACAATAGGGAATCTACAGAATATACATATGTCAGAGTACAGTTACAGATAAAGCATGGTTTACAAACAGGCCTACACAGTTCCAGCAGTTACCTTGTGCGTCTGGCCACAGGGGGGCGCTGTAGACCAGGTTTCTAGGATCCTTCCCACAGATGTTTCCGACACGTGACCCCCGGCGAAAGAACACTGGAAAATGGCCGAAGTAGGGTTATCAACCTGGGCAAATCCAGGTCCCCTCCTACCTTAGTGACCTCAGAGGGAGCACTGCTCCACCCCTGGCTGGAGTTATGGACAATATCCACAACAGGGGATATGGCCATAACTTGGCCTGGGAGCGTCGTAGGCAGACGCCAACGCTCTCATTGTGACAGTTATGAATTTAGCTACAGAACGAGAGGACTCATGACTTGTCTACTAGTTCCCCATTGGCTGATATCACGCCTGGGGTATTTCCCCAGGTCCTGCTCCCATAAAAAGGGTGTGCCAGCATCGTCCGCATGCGGAGACACCATTTTTATGGTTGCCATATTTATCGGAAATATGGCTTGCGAGATATGAACCATTTTTTACTGGAGTCGTTCTGTCTGGATACTTCCAAGCTTGCTAATTAGATAGCAGCCCCTACTACAGGGTCACGGCAGGGAGTCATCCTGTGTCCAGTGTTCCCACATCATCTAATCTCCATATCACAGGAGATGGCCATGGGATGTGTTGCTAGGATGTGACACCTTCCAAGATGTTGGACATTGAGAACAAGAAGGGAGGGGGCACTGCCAGGGAGTGATGAGAGCGATTATGACTGGAAATCATAATTTCTCTTCATATCCCAGGATTTGCCTCACACTGTCTCTTTCCAGGTCTGCCTCTTTCCCCGTCTATCTCTTTCCAGGTCTATCTCTTTCCAGGTCTGCCTCTTTCCAGGTCTGCCTCTTTCCAGGTCTGCCTCTTTCCAGGTCTGCCTCTTTCCAGGTCTGCCTCTTTCCTCGTCTTTCTCTTTCCTCGTCTGCCTGTCTCTGTCTCTTTCTTTGTCTGTTTCTATCTCTCTGTTTCTTTCCCCATCTGTCTCTTTCCAGGTCTGTCTCTTTCCCAGGTCTGTCTCTCTCCCCGGTCTGTCTCCTCGTCTCTTTGTCTGTCTCTTTTACTGTCTGTCTCTTTCCCCGTCTGCCTGTCTTTGTCTCTATTTCTCTGTCTCTTTTCCCATCTGTCTCTATCAAGGTCTGTGTCTTTCCCCATCTATCTTTGTCTGTCTGTCTGGCTGTCTCTTCCTTCCCTGTCTGCCTGTCTCTTTCCATGTCTGCATGTCTGTCTGTCTCTTTCCCCATCTGTCTCTTTCCAGGTCTGTCTCTTTCCAACCAAAAACCTATATAACAATAAAAAAACAGCATAAAAACAACATCTACTCAAAATATTATGTTTTGCAAAGTGTGCACAGTACCAACATTCCAACCTGTACTATTGAAAAATGAGATTTTTGGCAAAAAATTGCAATTTTTCGAGCTACCTCGCCACGTCACGGCAAATCTCCTGAGGCAGTCCTACACTAAAATATTTTTATTTAAAGTGTGCCATACGGCCTCACATATGCAAAAATAGGACTGCACAGCACGTACCTGCGTGCTGTGCAGTCCTATTTTTGCATATGTGAGGCCGTATGGCACACTTTAAATAAAAATATTTTAGTGTAGGACTGCCTCAGGAGATTTGCCGTGACGTGGCGAGGTAGCTCGAAAAATTGCAATTTTTTGCCAAAAATCTCATTTTTCAATAGTACAGGTTGGAATGTTGGTACTGTCTCTTTCCAGGTCTGTCTCTGTCTGTCTCTTTCTCTGTCTGTCTCTGTCTGTCTTTTTCACTGTCTGTCTCTTTCACCGTTTGTCTCTGTCTGTCTCTTTCCCTGTCTGTGTCTATCTCTCTGTCTCTTTCCCTGTCTGTCTCTGTCTCTCTCTCTGTCTGTCTCTCTTTGTCTCTCTCTATCCGTCTCCCCACCGACATCTTATTACCTCACATATAAGCTTCTTATACTATGAATGTCTTTTGTTCCTATAGCAACCACTCACAGATTCTACTAATAACCTGTAGTTCCAGGCTCCAATTACTTTAATGAAGGCATGTTTTTTGGAGAGTAACTGTAAAGTGCGTGGTTAAATTTTCCTGTCAAAACATAGTCTACGACGTTCCCTGGGTCACATGATGTGTCTGTGCAAAATTTTGTGATTGTAAATGCGACGGTGCGGATACACTTTTCGTTTCACTTTTTCCCCATTATGTAGATAGGGGTAAAATTGATTGGTAAATTGGAACGCGCGGGGTTGAAATTTCGCCTCACAACTAGCCTATGACGCTCTCGGGGTCCAGACGTGTGAGTGTGCAAAATTTTATGGCTGTAGCTGCGACGGTGCAGATGCCAATCCCGGACATACACATACACACACACATACATACACACACACATTCAGCTTTATATATTAGATGGAAGGCTATGTGGGGGCCATTATAGTATTTGGAGAACTATATACGAGGGGGAACAAAGATACAAGCATGGGATGGGAATGTTTTGTGCAGAGGGAAAAAAGCTCTTTCCCTAAGCACCCAGCTTTCCTATGCTCTGTTGTACATCTCTCAGCACCCAGCTTTCCCATGCTTTGCTATACATCTCCTCTCAGCACCCAGCGTTCCCATGCTCTGCTATCCATCTTCTCTCAGTACCCAGCTTTCCCATGCTCTGATATGGGAAAGCTGGGTGCTGAGGGAATGATGTTTAGCAGAGCATGGGAAAGCTCAGTGCCGAGGACAAGATGGATATCAGACCATGGGAAAGCTGTGTGTTGATAGAGGGATTTCAGGTCATGGGAAACCTGGGTGCTGAGGGTAAGAGCCAAGTATCAGCATCATTATCCTGTACCCTGAGTGTCAGTGTCATTATCCCGTACCCTAAGTGTCGGTGTACGTGGAGGGGGGGCCCCGGTCCAAATTTTACACCAGGGCCCATCAAACTCTAGTTACGCCACTGATTAGAAGGCTTATAGCTGATCAAGAGTTTATCAATACCATGACGCATCCTCAAATAGAATGGTGGATTGCATTTAAAGAGGTCGTAGAGAAATTTTTAGGCAATAATAAAGACCCTGACTACAAACAAATCATCGGACGAATGCTGAAAGCATTTCAAGATTTAGGTTGCCTGATGAGTTTGAAAGTGCATTTTCTCCATTCCCACCTTGACAACTTTTCTGAAAATTTGGGAGCTGTGAGTGAAGAGCAAGGTGAACGATTCCACCAGGACATTAAAGAGATGGAAAGAAGATAACAGGGATGATGGAGCATTACAATGATGGCAGACTACTGTTGGACGCTTCAGAGAGACATTACAGATGCTACTCACAAGCTTAAATGTACCAAGAGAAGCCTCACAGGGAAGAAGATTCGATTTTAGTGTGTGTTAGTGAGCTCATTGCAGTTAAAAAAATGATTTTTTTATTCTCATACAGCCAGATCAGATACCCATAAGTAAGGGGACTTATAGCTGCAATGCCCCTCTGGGAATTATTCAACCACTGACAGCCAGACTGGTTTGTCAGGTCTCCATAAGGAGATCAGTCTTCCCCCATGGTCCCCACATAGCTTCTCATACAGCCAGATCAGATACCCACACTTTGCACTGACGAGGGGATATCACCCCAAAACACCGTGCTCTGCAAATTGGGATTCTGATCTGGCATATATCCTACGTCATAAGAAAAGGCTTGTTAAAAGGCCAATTTTAACTTTTATGATTGCTGCTTCCAATAGGTGGCGCTAGAGTTTGTCTCCTTTCCTGGAGAGACAATTTGATTTTCATGAAACATTTGTAATAAAAAATTAATTTTATGAGTCTATTTTTATTTATTTTGAGGTATTGTCTTATTTAACATAGTTACTTAAATTGTCAGAAAACGTGACGTCCTATGACAAAACGGGGGTCATTTTCGGATTCAGCACACTCAAAAACATAAAGATTACGTGGAATAACCAAAACAGCTCTCGAAAAAATTTTTTTTGCAGACCTCTGAATTATACTCCAGTGGGGGAGCGGGCATTATTATATGATTATAATCAAGTGGGGGAGGTTGCATTATTATATGATTATAATCTAGGAAAGGGGCTTACATTATGATTATATGAAAAGGGAATAGTGTAATTAAGGAGGTGTAAGTAGGTGTAAACAATGATGGGACTCATTGGACCGAGGAGGATCAAAAAATGTGGAAACCCAAAAAGTAACCAGAGTGGCTGGAACCTTAACAGACTGCAGACCTAATCTTGATACACAACTAGAAGTATCCGTGGGACGAGACTACGATGACCTAGTCGTCTCGACACAGCTGGAGAACTAAATATTCTTACAGATAGAAATATAAACGGCCTCTCTCCCACTATATCAGCACTTTGAAGTTACTGGGATCCAAAAACACTAACATAGATGAGGGTCTGAATTAATACCAAGCATGACAAAGCAGAATACATTTCAGAATCATGGAGCTGGGTAAACAGATACTCCCAGCAGGGAATGATCCAATTCCACCAGGAACTCCACACAGGCAAAATAGGAATCAAGCATTAGAATAAAAGCAGAAAAAAACAACAAGAAAGAGGAAACAAAAAAGCAGAGGTATAAGACCAACGTATCTGAGAGGAGTTCTGGTAGAGAGCAGGGCTGGTCTCAGAATGTCCTTAACACACAAGATATCCATTGAGCACCGGCAAGTAACAGGAGAAAACCACTCAGCTATATAGCCCAATCAGAGAGACCTGATTACCAGTCCTCCACAGGTGTGTGGCTTTCATTCCACAAATTAACTGCACCACCAGCACTTACCACAAGAGGGAGCCCTAAACTGGAAAATGTATTCACAACAGATGGGTGTCAGTGACTATACTGCAATGTGGCTCCTATGTAGGTCATTCATACACACTTCACCCCTTGCAGTAAAATGAACCCACACCCCCAACTACAGGAACAAAATATACACCCCTTGCAATAAAATGTCCCTCTCTCCACCTTTCATGTACAGGTATACAAAGTTATTCCCCCTTAGTAATAGCTATGTTTTGGAGTTACCTGGAGAGTAATGGAGCCCCCTCTACACCCCCTCACACCCTCCCTACCCTGCTGAGTGACCTCTCACAGCTGACGTCCAGCAGATCGTTTATCACAGGCTGTGTCTCTCATGGACGGTCCAGGCTCTATATGCAGCAGGAGGACGGCAGGGTCACCTCAGAGAGGATGAATTTCCCACCCCCACAATCCTCTCTGGCAGATAAGCGAGAGTCGCAGCAGAGAGTAACACACAGCGAGGGAGCTACAAATCAAAATGACATCTGTCTCCCTGCGGCGCCCCGCTGTGGAGCCTGGCGGCCGGAGCCCTGTGCGACCGCACTACTCAGATATAGGTAAAGCTGGCTATGATCATGGGGGCAGGCCAACACAGGAAGCCAAAGACAGATGGTGGTGGGGGCCCTCTTAGAAACTCTTGTGGTGGGGGCCCCAGGGTTGGAGCCTCGCCTGCCCTGGTACCATGTAATAAAGCCATTCTTTTTTACTGCACTAGAGCTGGATTTTTCTATTTTCATCCTTCCAGTGGAAGCCTATGTTTGTGCTTCCATTTGTTCTATTCTTCTAAGTTTTTTGATTTTATATCAACATAGTCATATGAGGGCTTGTTTTTTTCAGGATGAGTTGTAATTTTACAAGACAGAACTAATGACACCCAGTAGAATGACCCAGCGCTTAGGAGTAATTTCTCTCAGGGGTTGTCAGGCAGGCTTAGGGACTCTCTGGTACAATACTGCACCCCGGAGTAGCTGGAGGCCACTATGGCCCTCGCCATAAGAGTGGATCGATGCCTCAGGGAAAGACCCTCCAGGACCCTGTCCCCTGTCGTTTTCCCCAGGGAGGAGCTCCCACTGGTGCAAGCCGATGAAACAATGCAGTTGGCGGGAGCCTCCCCTCAGACTCAGTCGCTTGCATTTCATAATGGGTCTGGGTCCTGCTTCTACTGTGGGAATAAGGGGAATTACATTGGGGCCTGTCCAATAAGACCTAAGCGGGGGCCATCTGTTAAAAGCCGTGTCCTCCTGGTCACGTGGAGGGAAGCAACCAGGCAGTGTATAAGTGTCGCCCAAGGTTATGGGGTACTCGGCCCGGGCGGTGTATAACTGGGGAATGTCACTTTGGTGGCCATTGCCCAGTCCCGTGCCCTGGGTGCTTTTTAAAAGGGGAATATTTACAGGGGATTTGAATAATGTTCACACGTGATGCCACTTGCGGTGTTGCGGCTATAGGGATGGAGCCACCGCTGCACAGTTTTCACTACTAGGGCTGGTGTTAGTGGCAGCCTGGGTGTTAGGCCACCCGCAAGCAAGGCCAGGCTCCAGAGGATAGGTGAGGTAACGGGTGTTGAAAGAAGGTAGGCCACAACGGGAGTTTCAGTGTAACTGGTTCTTTTTACTCACTGCAAGCTGGTAACTGGTCACCCGAGGCTGGCTGGTATTAACCGCAGGTCCCCGTAGTCCCAGTGCCGGTTTAGTGACCTGGTGGCTTCTTTCCCCTGCACCTGTCTTTGGTTGGTGGGTCCCCGTGGTGTAGAGCAGCTGGGGTCCCCTCCTGGTTGTCTTCTTCTGCAGTCCGTATGACCCTGTGGGGTTGGAGTCTCTGGTCCTGTCCCCGGTTCTACCTTTGCTACTGAGTCCCGAACTTCAAAGTCAGTGAAGTCCTTGATGGTCCCCTCACTGTGCAGGTCTGCCTGGAGCTTTTGCCTGACCTAGGATTCTGTACCCCATTGGTGCGTAGTTCCGGGAGCATTCCACTGTACTCCACCAGCAACTAACCACTTGGTGTTGTGAATACATTTTCCAGTTTGGGGCTCCCTCTTGTGGTCAGTGCTGGCAGTGCAGTTGACTTGTTGAATGGGAGCCAGACACCTGTGGAGGACTGGAAATCAGGTCATTCAGATTGGGCCTATATAACTGAGTAGTTTTTTCATGTTCCTTGCTGGAGCTCAATGTATCTCCTGTGTGCTAAGAACATACTGAAACCAGCCCTTCTCTCTACCAGAACTCCTCTCAGATAAGTTGGTCTTTGTACATCTGCTTATTGTTCCCACTTTCTTGTAGTTTTTTTCTGTTTTGATACTAATGCTTGATTCCTGATTTTTCCTGTGTGGAGTTCTTGGTGGAGTTGGATCATTCAATGCTGGGAGTGTCTGTATACCTAGTTCCATGTTCTGCTATGTATTGTTTTGTCATACTTGGTATTAAATTCAGTCCCTCATCTATATTAGTGTTTTTTGGATCCCAGTAACATCAGAGTACAGATTTAGTGGGGGAGAGCCTGTGTGGGCTCAGGGCTTTTTCATATCAGGCGTGCTGAAATTTATTAGGGTTTTTACGGCTGCAGACAGTGCTCTTTCCTATCCTCTCCTATACAGATAGTGTGGGCCTCATCTTTGCTAAATCTGTTTTTTAGCTATGTATTGTGTTTTCCTATATCACTGTAGTCTTTACATGTGGGGGCTATCTATATCTTTGGGGATTGCTCCGAGGCTGATTAGCTTTTCTTATATTTCTATCTGTAAGAATATTTAGTTTTCCGGCTGTGTCGTGGCAACTAGGTCATCGTAGGCACGCCCCACGGCTACTTCTAGTTGTGTGTCAGTATTAGGTCTGCAGTCCGTTAAGGTTCCAGCCACTCTGGTTACTTTTTGAGTTTCCGCATTTTTTGTCCTTTTTCTGATCCTACTTGGTCACTGAATCATAACAGCCTGGGCCCTCAGGTCACTGTTTCACTTGTCAGTGCGTCTACTTGCTTCCTCTCTCTGTCACCGACTCATGCAGACTACTGTCTGACTGTCCACTGTCTGCCCCTCCCACCTGGTCGTCTAGTGGACTGGATTGGCTCCACCTCTAGGCGGCCATCCATTGGTCCAACCGTAGCCTGGTACCAGTCTATGGGGAATTTTGGGGAAAAACAAGGATTATCTGGGGTGTTTGTGTGTTACCGGTGTTCTGCCCTGAGAGGGGCCCGACTGCTTCCTCCGCTTGCTGGGGCCGAGCCGCTCGAGGTCCGGGCTCGGGTTTTCGGTGGCACGAGCACCTCCGGACCGGGGGCCACGTCGCTCTGTTAAAGGGGAGAGGCAGTGGGGTGGTGGTGGTGGTGGTGGGATGAGGCGCGCAGCCGGGGAGGGCCGCGCTGTCGTCCTATGGGTCGTGACGCCACCCACGGGTTGTGGTAATGGGATGCACCACCGCTGTGGCTGGAGTGAAGGCGGGCTCGTCCGGGATCGGTGTTGTGGCCGCAGCCTAGATGTTAGCCCCTCCATGGGTAGGGGCGGTGTGTCCCGGGGACCGGTGGGAGAGGGGGGCACTGGAGATTATGAAGCGCTAGTGTTGTTGTCGGGGTGCAGGGTGCCGTGCTGCGGTGCAGTGTTGTGCTCGGATGGCACTGGTGTACTTACGATTAATTCACACTCAGAGTCACTGGTAAACCAAAGTTCGGGTATCGTCGGGTCCCGCAGCCAGCTGCTCGTGTCCCCTGTGAGGATGATGGTGGCCCCTTTCCCGTGCACCTCTGGTTGTGGTTTGTTCGGCTCCCCTGCCTGAGCAGTGGTAGCCCGCTCCCCAGCATGGAGCTGCCGGAGGAGCCCTCAGTTGCCCGCAGGCGCTGGCCTGTCGGGTGTTTGGCCCTTGGCGGTGGCGCTCACCCGGTCTCGGTGGGCTTTTGCCTTCTTTCGGGACTTTGGGTGTGGATGAACCCGTGAGGTCCAGCCAGCAATCAGTCAATTTGCTTAAACTCAGTGGCTTCTAAGCTAGGACGGGGTCTGAGTACCCGGTTTCTGGTGCTCCGGTACACGGTTGACTCCCCGGTTCAGGGCCGGCGGGCTCCAACCCTGACCCAGTCCCTACGGTTCTGCTGGTTGCTGTACCGGTACTCCTGCAGGCGGCCACCACCGTCTACCTGCCTGACGTTTTCCAAGGGGCCCAGGCTCCAACCCGGGTCCCTGACAGTTTCTCTCCTTTTCACCTCCTGTCACTGTCACACTCTAAACTCTTCTGTTTGTGTTTCCTGCCTCAGGCCAGTAGTCTCCTCGGTGGGCGTGCCTTTCTGCCTGACTCCGCCCACCTGGTGGGCCCTACTGGCCCTGAGGGAGGCATCAGGTCTCCCTTTCGGGTGACTGGTGTGTGACCTCACAGGGGGTGGGGGTGTGTGTGTAAGTGGTAGGTGTTATTACCTGTGACCCTTGGGGTCCAGAGCGTCACCCCGGCACTGGCCTTCTGGGGGTAGGCCCTGCATCCTGGTGGGGATGCAGTACCTTGTAGCTCCCTGATGACCTCAGGGGCCCTACAGAGCCTGATCGGATGTAGTGTGCACCAAACAAAAAAAAATGGAAAAACCTAGTCCATTCTCCCTTGGAAGTGATCTGTGTATGGCTGAGACCAGAACTGCCCAAATAGTGAATGCCATTGGGGTTAAGGTGAAGTCCGGGTCATAAACCAAAACTTTATCTAAAGTTGAACCTGCCAAACCGAACTTCCACAAGTCCGCTCATCTCTACTACTCCCCAAATTTCGGTAGCAACCCATACAATCTACACTGGCAAAGAAATTAAACCATATAAGTCCATACATTAACTCTTTACTTTATTTATTCCCTATCCACATTTGTTTGCAGGACAATTGCCCCCATTTTGCTTCCTTTTGCAGCCCCTAGCCCATACTATGACCATTTTACAGCCATTTTACAGCATAGAAGTTCGTGTCTCCATTGACTTATATGGGGTCAGGGGTAAAGTTCGAGTGAAGTCCAGTCCCGATTGAAACTTTTAACTAAAGTCTGGCCAAACCCGGACATCCATGGGTCCTCTCATCTCTACTGGTGAGAAATACATGTGAATACAATCTTTAGAAATATATTTACTTAGGAAATTGGTGACGTGTTCAATACTTATTTCATATAGGTTGCACTCGTTGAGTTTCTGTCTATCTTTAACCTTAAAAACTATGAAAAACTGTATAAAGACCTATGATTGTACCTGACAATGGCATGGACTGACTCTGACATCCTTGTGTACAATGTGACTGATGACTGATGCTCTTTAGCTTTGCTTTAGGCTGTGATTGTACAATGTTATTATAGTAAAAGCTCCAGATATTCCTGTATAAATACACATTACTTAGGCCTCATTCAGCCGTCTGTGTTGCATGTATGTGTAGTATCCGTTTTTTTCACACATATGTCACGTATTACTATAACCTATGGTGCCATGTTATTTCAGAGACCGTGTGTCCTTTACGGTCACTTTACCCCAGGGCTGTTGTCTTGTTGATTGGTCGGCCTTTAAATTGCTTCTATGGTTGACTAGTATTGCGATAATAATAAAAGTCTGAGTCTAAACTAGACGGATCCCTTGTCTAAATGCACATGGACTCTAATTGTGGAAACTACCTCTCTGGAACAGGACTTTAGCTGCATAAGGCCCCTTTCACACGCCAGTGATTCTGGTACGTTTGTGCTTTTTTAAAACGTACCAGAATCACTGACATACGCAGACCCATTATAATCAATAGGTCTGCTCACACATCAGTGATTTTTCACTGAACGTGTCTCCGTGCAGCGTGCACGCGTGGCCGTGATTCTGCACGGAGACAAGTCAGTTTTTATCTGGCATCACTGATGACCCACGGACCACACTATGGTGTGATCCGTGTGTGATCAGTGAAACACGTACCAGAAAATCACGGACATATTAAATATTAAATATTTTCAACTTACCCTGCCTCTGATTTGCTGTGCAGCCTCTGTTCTCGGCAGCTCCTGCCTGGCACATGAATATTCATGAGAGCAGGAAAACCCGACCAGGAAGTAGGTGCTGAGAGCGGTGGGCGGGCGCTAGTGATGGGCAGTCCGGCTCTTTTTGGTGATCCGGATCCCATGGCTCCGCTCACCAAAAAGAGCCGGATCTTTCAGCTCGTTCTCAGCTCCTTATTAAATATGTGTTCACCGCAGGTGAACACATATTTAAGATTATAGTAACGCCGCCAAAGCCCGCCCACCCGCGGCTAAACCCTGCCCACTTACAAGCGTCCAATTAGATTGCTGAGTAGGCGGAGTTTAGCCGCGGGTGGGTGGAGTTTTGACGGCGAAAAGAGCCGTTTTGAGATTTTATTTGCTCACACTAGTGATCCGGCTCCTGTCGTTCACAGCAGGGAGCCGGATCTTTTTGTCGGATCGTTCGCAACCGACACATCACTAGCGGACGCTGGAGACCCGAGGAGATCAGCAACATGGACAGCAGCAGTGAAGGCAGGTGAGTAATGTCCATATGCAATCACGGATCACGGATTGCACATGGACAACCCACGTGTGCCGTGAATCACGGAACACGGACGGACATGTGCGTGTTTTACACGTCAGTGAAGAACGTCAGTGTTTTTCACTGACGTGTGAAACGGGCCTAAGGTGTAGATAGCGGCATGTTTGTACACACAGCTGTAACATTACGGTCATGGCCTAGTGGTCACAAGGACCAACGAAGGTGCTGGGGAAATGTAAACTAGTGGATGCTTGCAAATGTGCCAGAATTCCTAAAGGAAATCTGCCACCAGATTTTCTCTATGTAAGGTGAAACAGCATGCTGCAAGGGGTAACACAGAGAATTCAGGGATGCCTGTTATATCAAGGTCCAATCTGTTGTTTAGTTGCTATTTTGTTTAAGCAGAAGGATTTCCCATTGCTCGGACTACAATGTCACAGTCACGGTAGTCCGACACACTCCCTCCTCTGATTGACACCTCACTGTCAATGTACAATCCCTATAAAGAGCCTGGTGTGGGCGGGGCCAGCTCTCTCAGCTCTGCTACATGGCTAAATCTTAAAATTCTGAACGGCTGCAGCTAGTAATCTAATTGATACATCGTTGGATTCAGGATTTCATCATGTTACAGGTAGCAAAAACCTGCTGACAGATTCCCTTTAAGAGGAATGTACCTTTTCCTAAATTTGGCACACATCACTCCAGCTTTACATAAGAAAAAATAAAATAAGGTATTCCAGTTCTAGTAAAAGTCGGCCATTATCTGTTAATAGTGGCAATCACTGAGAAAGTCCTTCTGTAAGGTCTTCTCCTGGGGCTACTTTTTGCACCTTTTTAGCGTATTTCCTGCTTTTATACAGGACCCCTTGTGTCTCCTGTATTGTGCGGCTCTGCGTCCCAGGTAGTTTGGTTTTGGGTCAAATCTGTTGTTTATTTGCTATGTTTGTTTAAGCAGAAGGATTTCCCATTGCTCGGACTACAATGTCACACTCACTGTAGTCCGGCACACCCCCCTCCTCTGATTGACACCTCATTCTCAATGTACAATCCCTATAGAGAGCCTGGTGGGGGCGGGGCCAGCTCTCTGAGCTCTGCTACAAGGCTACATCTTAAAATTCTGATTGTGTCAGATCATCTGCAGCCAGTAATCTAAGTGATATATCAGTGGATTCAGGATTTCATCATGTTACAGGTAACAAAAACCTGCTGACAGATTCCCTTTAAGAGGAATGCACTTTTCCTAAATTTGCACACATCACTCCAGCTTCACTTAAGAAAAAATAAAATAAGGTATTCCAGTTCTAGTAAAAGTTGGCCATTATCTGTCAATAGTAGCAATCACTGAGAAAGTCCTTCTGTAAGGTCTTCTCCTGGGGCTACTTTTTGTACCTCTTTAGTGTGTTTCCTACTTTTATACAGAATCCCTTGTGTCTCCTGTATTGTGCGGCTCTGTGTCCCAGGTAGTTTGGTTTTGGGTAGTTTGTTGTATAGGAAACACTGTATATGTAGCGCCCCACGGGGCAGGTGGTAAACCTACTTGTTGCCGGGCTGTTGCGGGTCGGGTCAGGCGATGTCATGGGTGGTCTTGCCCGGTTCCGTTGCCCCGAGGCGTATAGCAAATGAAGGGAAAGTGGGGTGATTAGGAAAGTTTGTTGTGATGTCATCTGTGGTATGCGGCCAGGAGTAGCCGCTCCTGCAGAATTCCTCGCCAGGGCAGGTGTTATGGCAGCCAGGATGGAGTCGCTCCCCACAGGCGGAGCGGGCTCTGGGTGGATGACGACAGTAGAGGTTGCAGCCGTTGGCGCCAAAGTGCTGGGCAACGACGCCGGTAAAGACAAGCCGACACAGTCTTTGTGGGTACAAGGTGTCTTTTACTCACAACTTCAGTTGCCAGCCCAGTAGTACTGGTCACTGCCCTGATGGGCTCAAGTCAATCCCAAGCAAGTAAGGGGCCACCACCGGTATTTGAAAAGAGAGAGAGTGTCCTTTTCCTAGGAGGTCCCACTCAGCAGATAGGAAGCCGGGCTGAGCTCCAAGCCCCGGGCCTAGTGAAGACTCAAGAGCTCCAGAAGTGTCTTGTCAGAACTATGGTCCCGACTTGCCTGTCCATATGAGTGTGTTGCGCCTACCTCTACCCCCCAATGGTGCCCGCCCCCTGGCAGTTGCCCTAGCGACTAAAAAGTCCCATGACTCTATATGACCACCCCCCGTCTGCCCAAAGACAGCTCCCCAGTGGGAAGTATCTGACTGTATGTGAGATTAAATGTGGTGACACTGATGGTTAACCCCCCCTTACCTGAGATGGATACCACACCTTTACTGAGGTGCAGTATCATGTGGCGAGCAGAGCCTCAGGGGCGCCACATATACAATGTTAGTGCCCTCATCACACGGGCAAGTAATGTAACTTTTGACAGGAGTTAACATCTAAATGGCTGGATTATATCCAATCTGCTTTGTGTACATGGCGCCCCCTATAGGGTATCCAATCTGCTTTGTGTACATGGCGCCCCCTATAAGATCTGGTTCTAGTTGTGGAATATTGGGGGCAGTAGTGATCACTCCCATCATTGTCACTGTACAAGTAAAATTCTAGACAAGAAACACACACCACACAATATATAAATTTCAATTATTTTTATTTGAAAAGCAATAAGCAACATTGTAATGAAATTATTACTGGCCCTTTAAGTGATGAAGTAATGATCACAGTGACTCTCAGATCAGTGGAGACTACAGGACGAGCTGTGGTCATTGTGGACTGGTAGAGAGTCACTGGACCCTAAGATCCAGAGGAAGGCGAAGAAACCCCCGGAGAGTTCTGCCTCAGGGGGAAAAAAATTCCTTCCTGACCCCAGTTCTGGCGATCGGATATTTCCCTGGATCGTGTCTGTCCTGCTGCATATTGCTGTATATCTGTATGTAATTATCAGCTCAGGAGTGCCAGACTCTGCCGAGAAGACACATACACCCTGCTCCTAGGAGATTAAATGCCGTTTATTAGCCCTCCCCCCCAAATAAACCCTTTTTGGAGTAAGGCTTAAATATAAGCCCTACTAGAAAATAAGTCCTAGTCGTGGTTCAATAATGAAGAGTCCATGCAGCTAAATAAGTTAAAGGATACTGCAGGGCACTTCATTATAGAAAGGAGACACCCAGAAAAGAGAGAAGACAGCCCCAAAAGAGAGAAGACAGCCTCGAAAAGAGAGAAGACAGCCCCGAAATAGAGAGAAGACAGCCCCGAAATAGAGAAGAGAGCCCCAAAAAAGAAAAGACAGCCCCAAAAGACAGACCTAGGAGAGAGAAGACAGCCTCAAAAGAGAAGACAGCCCCAAAAGAGAGAGACGGACCTAGGAGAGAGAAGACAGGCCCAAAAGAGAGAAGACAGCAGCAAAAGAGAGAAGACAGCCCCGAGAGAACACAGGCCCTGCAATCATATTCACCAGACCCCGAACTACTACGGCTTGTAGGTGCCGACACACACACACACATATCTGGTGATACCTTACTGCTCCGGTAACCTGGGACACTGTGGAACACGAGGACCTGCACATTGAGGAACAGTGGTGGAATGCTTTGAGGACCGTGGGTCCTAGATGTGTTCCACCGCAGGTCCTCACGTTCCACAGTGACCGGAGCAGTAGAGTATCATCGGATGTGTGCGTGTGATGTTACTGTGATCGGATATGTGAGTGTGTGTGTGAGAGCAGAGGGATCCACTCCACAGCTTCCCAGTACATGAGGACCTAGTGGAAGCACCCACTGAGCATCGCAGGAGGACCTGGGAGCAACACAGATGTCCGGGGTCTGGTAAGTACACATATACATTATATATACAGTCACATAAACATTATTTATACATACACATGTATATTATATACAAACATACAGAAACATATACATTATAAATACAGACACATATACATTATATACAGAAACATGTACATTATATAACAGACACATATACATTATTTATACAGTCACATATATACAGACAAATATACATTATATACAGATACATTATATATACAGACACATATACATTATATACAGATGCATTATAGATACACACACATGTACATTATATACAGTCCCATATACATTACATATACAAACATACAAAACATATACTTTATAAATAGACACATGTACATTATATACAGAAACATGTACATTATATATACACAGACACATATACATTATATACAGATACGTTAAATATACAGACACATGTACATTATATACAGATACATTATATATACAGACACATAAACATTATTTATACAGTCACATATACATTAAATACAGATATATTATATATACAGACACATGTACATTATATACAGATACATTATATACACACACACATGTACATTATATACAGTCACATATACATTATATATACAAACAAAAATACAGAAACATATACATTATAAATACAGACACATGCACATTATAAACAGACACATATATATTATAAATACAGACATATATACATTATATATATACAGGCAAATATCGTATATACAGACACATGTACATTATATCTCAGCTTCCCAGTCCAGTACTTGCTTGGTGGCCACCAGGGCTCTGCTATGGTCCGGATCCCAGTCTCTCTCGCAGTCCGGCACCGTGCTTTTCTCCCTACCGCCATTCCTGGACACTTCTCAGGCAGCGTCTTCTCATTTTCTCAGGCGACCCGACTTCTGTTCCCGCTCTAAGCTTTTCTGCTCTTTCTCTTCTTCCAGTATTTTTTGGGCAGGGTTAGTCCAACTACACAGTTCAGAGGGGAGTCCACAAAACACAGCACACAGGGGAGCACAGTATCTTAAAGTCATAGCGTGCTTAACCGTTCATAGGGGCAACACCGCTACTTATATATACAGACATATGTACACTCGTATAGACACATATACATTATATATACAGTCACATATACATTATATATAGACATTTGTACATTATATATAGACACATATTCATTATATATACAGATAACACATATTCATTATATATACAGTCACATATACATTATATATACAGACATTTGTACATTATATATAGACACATATTCATTATATATACAGATAACACATTCATTATATATACAGATATACGTACATTATATACAGACAAATATACCTTATATACAGACACATAAATTAAAAATATAGAGAAATAAACTTTTTTGGGCAGGGCAGGGAGAACTCCTCTCTTCTTGCATAGACTCGGGGTAACTTGACTTTTCAGGATGACGTCTCTTCCCAGCTTCTTAGTCTGTTATTCACACAGTAGCTTCCAGGGCTTCTCTCACGGTCCAGCTTGCAGTCTCTCTCGCAGCCGGCACCGTGCTTCTCTTCTCACCGCCGTTCTCGGACACTTCTCCTGTTCCCGCCCTAAGCTCTTCTGCTGCTTTTTGCCCTTTCCCACACTTTTTGGACAAAGTTAGTCCAACTACACAGTTCAGAGAGGAGCACCGACTCTGCCGACAAGTCCACAAACCACAGCACACAGGGGAGCACAGGATCTTAAAGTCATAGTGTGCGTAACCATTCATAGGGGAAACACCCCTACATATACGTATATATATACAGACATATGTATATTATATATACAGACACATACATTATATATACAGACACATGTACATTATATACAGACTTATACATTATATATACAGACACACGCACATTATATATACAGACACATGACACGTACATTATATATACAGGCACATATACATTATATACAGACATATATACATTATATATACACACATATTACATTATATATACAGACACATGTACATTATATATACAGACACATATATTAAATATTCAAACACGTACATTATATACAGACATATGCACATTATATATAAAGAAAAATATACATTATATAAACAGACAAATAAACATTATATATACAGAGACATGCACACTATGTGTACAGACAAGTATACATTATATATACAGACACACGCACTTTATATATACAGACACATGACACGTACATTATATATACAGGCACATATACGGTACATTATATACAGACATATATACATTATATATACACACATATTACATTATATATACAGACACATGTACATTATATATACAGACACATATATTAAATATTCAAACACGTACATTATATACAGACATATGCACATTATATATAAAGAAAAATATACATTATATAAACAGACAAATAAACATTATATATACAGAGACATGCACACTATGTGTACAGACAAGTATACATTATATATACAGACAAATATATTATATATACAGAGACATATACATTAAATATAGAGAAAAATATACATTATAAATATACAGGTATTGTATATTATATATACAGATACATATATATCTTATATACGGACACATATACATTATTTATACACAGACACGTGCATTATATATAGACATATGCACATTATATATAAAGAAAAATATACATTATATATACAGACACATAAACATTATATATACAGAGACATGCACACTATGTGTACAGACAAGTATACATTATATATACAGACAAATATATTATATATACAGAGACATATACATTATAGAGAAAAATATACATTATAAATGTACAGGTATTGTATATTATATATACAGATACATATATATCTTATATACGGACACATATACATTATTTATACACAGACATGTGCATTATATATAGACAAATTTATATTCAGAGACATGTATATCATATGTACAGACTCATATATTTCCAAACACACATTACATATATACATGCCCACACAATATTTACACACAGTAAACATATATACACATCAGTCACGCACACCTCGCATCTTACACATTAGCACATAACAGGAATATGCACACATTATTTATAGAAATGTTTACAGACACACTACATATATAAATACAGAGTAAGTAGATATAATAGTAGCTATAGTAGGTATTGTTACTCCCCTGTCCTGGCTCCAGCGTTGGTTTTTTTCCTCCTGACATTACTTCCTCTGGTCTTATAGATCTGCTAAGGCAGAATCGTCCATGGACCTTGTGAAATATTCAGCTCTGCTACATCGGTGAGTTAGCTCTGCTGTTCCATGTTGCACTTTCTCCATGGCTGGTCCAGTCCGGCTGTAGAATCGCTGGTGTATCTCAGCCCGGCTACACTGGCTCCTCATGGCGGAGTCTTCCCGCTCCTTTCTGGGTTGCACATTTATCACGTTGCCTCTATTCTGCTGATCATGTCTTGTGGTTCCAGTTCTTCTCCTCTTGTGGCCGTCCGGTCACTACAGTCTCGGTTGTTCCTTCTTGACCAGTCTGCGGCACCAGCCTCATCTGTCCATGATGAAGTACAACTGCTCATCCGAACCAAGGGCTTGAGATATCCACTTCATCTGGTGAGACACAATACCTGTCATCAACACCAAGAAGAGAAATACATCATTATTACTATAAGAGAACATGTCACACAGGGGGTGCTGAGATTATTTAGGGGTAAATGGTGCAGTTCTGAACTTCACCACAATCTCCCCCAGATACACAATGTGTGAATGTGGCGTCAGTGATAAGTGAGGAGCCTCATACCTGGACTTGTCTTCTTCAACTGACGAACTCTAGTGACACAAAATGGTTCAGGATTAGAATCTTAGAGATTCTGGACCAATTGTGATGTCATTTCATGTCATGTGACCTGTGATGTCATATGTTCTGTGATGTCATGTGACCTGTGATGTCATATACTCTGTGATTGCACTGCTGTTTTATGTATTAAGTTTTCAACATCAAGGAAAAATTACATTAATAAAAAAAATCATAGGCTACAAATAACCCCAACAACACTTAGGGGCACTTTGCACACTATGACATCGCAGCTGCGATGTCGGTGGGGTCAAATCGAAAGTGACGCACATCCGGCATCGCAGTTGATATCGTAGTGTGTAAATCCTTTTTGATACGATTTACGAGTGCAAAAACGTCCAAATCGTATCATCGGTGTAGCGTCGGTCATTTCCATAATTTAGGAAGGACCGATGTTACGATGTTGTTCCTCCTTCCTGCGGCAGCATACATCGCTGTGTGTGAAGCCGCAGGAGCGAGGAACATCTCCTACCTGCGTCCTGCGTCTCACGCCGGCTATGCGGAAGGACGGAGGTGGGCGGGATGTTTACGTCCCGCTCATCTCCGCCCCTCCGCTTCTATTGGCCGCCTGCCGTGTGACGTCGCTATGACGCCACACGACCCGCCCCCTTAATAAGGAGGCGGTTCGCCGGCCAGAGCGACGTCGCAGGGCAGGTGAGCGCATGTGAAGCTGCCGTAGCGATAATGTTCGCTACGGCAGCTATCACCATGATATCGCAGCTGCGACGGGGGCGGGGACTATCGCGCTCGGCATCGCTAGCATCGGCTTGTGATGTCGTAGTGTGCAAAGTGCCCCTTAGAACTGAGTCATGATGCAGTCAAAACCAAAATGTTTAAGAAGTAACTGTTGTTTCATTTTTTTCCCCCATAAATATATAGTGTGTGGGAAAATAAAAAACTTTGTAATATACGGAATTTATTAGGGTAAATCATTAATTATCACTAGAAGTACATTTTCATTCTTAAAATTCTCATTACATTGGTGCTCATAAAGTTCTATGGAGAACTGTAACTGGGATTCAGGACAACTAGCAACATGTCTAAATCTGCCTTTACCTCCTCCTTCTGCATCTAGCTCCTCCCTCTGCCTATAGCTCCTCCCTCTGCCTCTAGCTCCTCCTTCTGTTTCTAGCTCCTCCTTCTGCCTCTAACTCATCTCTTTGCCTCTAGCTCCTCCCTCTGTCTCTAGCTCCTCCCTCTGCCTCTAGGTCCTCCCTCTGCCTCTTGCTCCTCTCTCTGCCTCTAGCTCCTCCCTCTAGCTCCTCTCTCTGACTCTTTGCCTTTAGCTCCTCCCTCTGCCTCTAGCTCCTCCCTCTGCTTGTAGCTCCTCCCTCTGCCTCTAGCTTTTCCCTCTGATTCTAGCTCCTCCCTCTAGCTCCTCTGCCTATAGCTCCTCCCTCTGCCTTTAGCTCCTCCCTCTAGCTCCTCTCTTTGCCTCTAGCTCCTCCCTCTGCCTCTAGCTCCTCCCTCTCCCTCTAGGTCTTCCCCTCTTTTCCTCATAGAACTTTATGAGCACCACCTGTCATCTCCTATCTCAGTAATGGGAATATCTATATTCACTAAATACAGATTTTACCCATGAATTTGAGAGTGAAGATGAATCTAAAAGGAGAAAACAGCAGATTTCTCTACAATTTATTACAAAGTTGCTTATTTTCATGTGATCTATTGATTTATGAAATAAAACGTATAATGACGGTTGCACTTTTAACATTTCGCCCCTTTTATTTTAATCCCTATCACCTGCTGCTCTATGAACTAAAGGGAAACACAAGACTCCATTCTGCCATTCCTGACTACAATAACCTGCAGGTTCCAGGTCACCCCCTGATCCGACAAGACCAAGACAGCTGACAACAGAGAGCAATAACATTTTACAATTAAATTTATGTTATGAAAACGCTTTTTTGACAACATTAATAGCAAAACACCCAAAACTGGAGATTTCCCATCTGGAGCAGCCCGGGCTATATGCTTTTATTAGAGCCTATGATTGTCATCGGAGGAAACCGTAACCGGTTACTAAGGGTTTCTCAGACCTGTAACATGTGAGCGGCAAGTCCTCATTTCTGGAAGGTTTGTGCAGATGGTGTGACCCCTGTACGGCCGGGGTTACACTGACATAGCCGAGCGCCAGATGTACATATGTTACATACAATCAGGTCTAGAAGATTTCTCTGACGTCTTTCCATTACAGAATCATCATGACAATTCCAGCAGAGAACTCCCCATACAGAGATTTTGGGTAATTGATGTGTTCTGTGTCCCCCACTAACCCCCCAGCTACACAATGTATGGATGAGATCTTGGGTGAGGAGCCTCCTACCTGGACTTGTTCCCTTCCCGCTGTCAGACTCTAATGACACCACATGGCTCAGGTCTAGTATTCTGCACATTCTATACCATTGTGATGTCATCTTATGTCTATGATGTCATCAAAACTGCCTGTTTAACCCTTTGCCACCCCAGAATAGATTGAAGTCTGATTTCTAAAAAATATAAAATTGTCTGATCTGTACAGGAAATGTTATAAAGAAATATATAACACATGTGAAATAATTAATTAATAAGCATAAAAACAATTTGTATCCCAATATCGTACCAATTAATTTTTTTAAACTACAGAAATGGGACAAACCTAGGCATGTTTGGTATCACTGTTATGGTACTGACCTGGAGAATTATGAAACCAGGTAATTTTTACTCCAAAATTAACACCATAAAAAAGAAACCCCTCGGCTATTCACAATTGCCCCAGTGCATTGGCAATTGGGGCAATACTTTTGGGTTTGATGCCAGCTTTATAATGTCAGCTGGCATCATGCCCAAGGGTTAGTAGTGGAGAGGCGTCTAACAGCTATCCCCCATTACTAAAGCAGTAATCCAAAACCAAATGACGCACACACAAAAAAATAATTGATTTCAATAAATTTTCCCTTGTTTACTATTCTATTTAAAAAAAATATTGCATCTCCGCCGTAGTCCACGGATTCTGCCATAGTCCACAGATTCTGCCGTAGTCCACGGATTCTGCTATAGAACAAAAAAGGATATCTGAGAAAAACATAAACATGCAAACATGGAGAAATAAAAAAAGACACTTACCATCATTCATCACTATATTTAAAAGAAAAAAAATTCCAGCTAACCCGGATTCTAGAGTGAATCCGAAGAACAAAGTCTGTGGAGCCTTGTTCTGACTCTCTATAGAGAGGCAATTCCGGTGACGCTGCGTGAGACCTGATGCCTCTGAAGAGTGATGACATCAGTACCGTTACCACTGTTTAGAGTTGGCAGGTCGCTCAGGTCACGCTACGTTGTGTGTGACTCAACAACTCATGGCCGGACATGGAAAGGGGCCTAACCCGCGTAAACACCCTCAACTTTTCATTCAAATGCTGCTGAAACTAACTGACAGTTAGGCCCCTTTCACACGTCAGTGATTCTGGTATGTTTGTGCTTTTTTTTAAACGTACCAGAATCACTGACATACGCAGACCCATTCTAATGAATGGGTCTGCTCACACGTCAGTGATTTGTCACTTCACGTGTCTCCGTGCAGCGTACCCGCGTGTGCGTGATTGCTGCACGGAGACATGTCCATTGTTTTCTGGCATCACTGATGTTCCACGGACCACGCAGTGGTGTGGTCCGTGAAACACGTGCCAGAAAAAAACGTGCTTTTAAAATAATAAACATTTTAACTCACCCGGCGTCCAGCGATGTCCTCTGCAGCCCGTCCTCCCTGCTACTTCTGTGCCAGCTGATTACTGTCGCGCATATTCATTATGTGTGACACAGCCGACCCGGAAGCAGCTCCTGCAGGGGTCACCGCCGGCCGGATGCTGCACCGCGGGAGCGATCAGCACCATGGACAGCGGGAGCGGGTGCAGGTGAGTGAATCTCTAAGTGCAATCACGGGCCACGGAGAACGGAGCCCGGATTGCACTTAGACAACCCACGTGTGCCGTGATTTTCGGCACACGCAGGGACATGTGCGTGTTTTACACGCCAGTGAAAAACGTCTGTGTTTTTCACTGACGTGTGAAACGGGCCTAAGACTTAAAGAAGCACTTATCAAAGATTTTATCATTGCAATCATCATATTATAGCTCACTGAGTACTTACAAGTCTTCATTTTGCCCTTCTACACGGTTATTTTTTCTCTTTTCTTTTTTTCTCTGCTCTATGTAGAAAGAGAAAGCCACTTTTCCCTGCATGAGTCATCCTCCTTTTCAACTTCTGACTCAGCTGCTCCCTCTTTCCCCTGCCATGGACTTTTGCAGTGATGATTCATGCAGGGAAAAGAGACTTCCGGTTTCTACATACTGTAGAGAAAAGAGAAGAATTAACTGGGTGAAAGTGAAAAATGAACAATTGTAAGTACACAATGCTCTATAATATGATGGCTACAATATATTCAGAGGATAAATATTTTGATGGGAGTGCTTCTTTAAGTGGTTAAACTAAAGCCATAGGTCTGGCCACTGTAGTTACAGGCTGATACTGCTATGTAACACAGCCAGCATCTATGTATGTGATAGGTTGTTAAGATATCATACTACTTTTAACTTGGTTTCTATAAAATTCATACCTAGAGTATACTTGTTACTTAAAATCTTTTATTTTTGCAAATGAAGGCTCGTCAGTGCATCCTAGTCATAGTCAAGGGCTCAGTGTGCCAAATTACCCAAACAATCTACATACCCCTTTAGCGTGAGTAACAGTGCTCCCTTGCTCAGAGTGAACGCTGCTTGAATTTAATCCCCAACCTGGGACTGACACTGCAGGAGCCAGACGGGGCAAACACACAGTGTCAGTGCAGGTGCACTCTCATCTATCTCTCCTGTCTGCAGCGCTTGCTGCACACAGGATCACGCTAAAGATGCACCGAGGCGCCTTCATTTACATATAAAACAAAAACAATTTTTATTTTCAACTTAAGAAGGAAACTGCAGGAATGAGATTTATAGGGGGCAAAGTCTCCTATAAGACGGTATAAGTAGTTTAAATTATTTTTGAGGGTGACAGAATTCCTATAATAACTTGCCTGGTAGAGTAATCTGCTGCAGATTTCATAGGGCTCAATTTCCACTGAAAAATTACAGCAATTCTTCCAATAGCCAACTCGTTGAAATGTTTTATCTGTAACAGTTGAAGCTAGAGATGGTAAGGCGGTGAGCAGAAGTGGACCCACTGGACCACAGGGGGGGGGGCTCAGACTTACCCAATAGTAGGAGGGGCTTGATTAAGTGCCCACCATGAGGCAGACGCCAGGTGCCACTCCCAGGGCAGTTACCGGGACTGTGGAGGCTGACCATCAGAGTAAGGATGGACACAGGTGCCAGGGAGAGTCTCTAGTGGGACCACCAGTATGGCTGAAGGATATAGTACGGCTAGGCAGGATGGACAAAGTCACTAGTGTAACCAATGCAGCTGGGATAGCTGAGATAGATAGTACCACCAGGGTGGACGGGCAGAGTCACTATTGTAGCAGGTGCAGCCGGGATGGCTGAGACAGAAGACACAACAGGAGCAGGCCATTACAGGGGATATAAATAAATTAATACATACTGAAATGGAGACGCATAGTGAATAAGGAGACCTAACAACTAGCTAGCAAGGGAATGGACCACTAATTAATTAACCATGTTGCCCAGGCCCCTCCCCTAGTGGGAGAGTGCCATAAGTACCCAGTGCCTCTCAGCGATAGGCTGAGAGGCACTTCCAGAAAATGACGTGCTGGTCCTTTATGAGAAGGGCAGATGTGTGCACGTACACCCTAGACGGACTACGGGAGAACTTGTGCGGCATACACAGGCACCGAGAGGAGAAAGCAGGGGAGACCCACGTGAAGGACCGTGGGGAAGCCAGGCAAGGCAGTGCAGTGAGTCAGTGTCCCTGCATCGAGGAGGGTGAGGGGTGCAGGGACCCCGGTGCTTCATTACCAAGTTCCTGTTATTAACTTATGTTGTTTGGTGAGAAAAAATGTGAAATAATTCCAATATAATTACTTAAAGGGGTTATCTCATATTCCTTTCTTCAGAGTTTAACTTACTGTCTGCCTGATTTTTTTATTATTAAAATGATTTTTAATTATTTAAGAGTTTAACACACATTAACCACAGAGATAGGGACTGAATAGAGACGAGTGAATGTGCCGAGATTGGAAAGTGTTAAGTGGTATTATTTCTTTTTAATACTCTGCCTGGCCCGTATGGTCCAGCTGGTCACCATTTTGCTGAATTTGTGAGGAGCAAAATATAAAATTCTAGAAAATATATCACTTGCAGACTGGTTAAGTTTCATTCTAGTTACCTAGATTAGGGGTACCCAACCTGTAGCTTGGGAGCCACATGTGGCTCCTGGGTCCCCATTGTCTTCCAGCTTGCTGCATAAACACCAGGTCTACCAAACAGCTATGAAGAGCAGGTCTTTAATATGGTGACTTTTGTGAGATGCCCCTAGATCCTGGTATACTGCTTCAGTGTGATTTCTGTGGAAAAGCTTTGACTGTCAGTATACTGTAATGGGGGCTCTAGGTGTCACTACTGGGAAGGAGTGGGAGCCGGAAGTGGCTCGCGACCATCTCAGAGCTGAATGTGCTCTCACGGTCAGAAAGGATAGGGACCTCTGACCTAGATGAATGCCCAAAATGCCTTCCGACCTTGGGAAATTCTATTATTTACTGAGGAGTTGCCCTCGAAATTTGGGAACAACTAGTCACATTTCTTAATGATGTAATCGGAATTCCTCCTCAACTCTGCCCAAAGAAGTATCTATTGTTCATTGACTGTCAGGCAATGACTGGATCCACACTCACGGATTACTTATGGCTTAATTTAATTCTCCAACTTAAAAATTGATTATATCAGGACAGAAACCACTCTGATACAAGATTTGAGATAGATGTTTTCAATCACTCCTCGACCCCGGTCAATGTCTTACGATAACCCTACTTCACACATTTTAAAAGCCCTCCACATACAGTTGTGGCAATCACTCGATTGCGAATTATTACCGACATCCTAAATTCTATGTATAACTCTGGTGAGGTGCACATCTATTTGGATGTGATTATATGAGACCTGTATTTTTTCAATTTTATGAAATGTCCCGCAATGTTTTTGTGCTACTTTTTGTTCCATCTTTTGCGAAAATTTGTTGTCGTTTCTATGTATTTTGGACATTTATTATAGAGCAATGTCTTGATAAACTTGTGATTTTTCTACTTTTTTCTATGTTACATGAACATGGTGTATATATTATGAAATATCTATTATTTAAGTGACCGTTAATTCCTGGAGGCCGTGTGGATGCTAATAGCATGGAGATGTTCTTCTATGAGGAATACGACATCCTCACCTGTGCCAATTAGCTGAATCCCGTTACAGGATCTCCAGAAAACAAACTAATCTCTGACAAAGGACACCTAGGCTGAAACGCGTAGTTTTGGGCTGACATACGGTGTATTTGTTGTTTCCTCTGGGAACTTTTATCTATGGAATTCTTGTTATTTGGATTTTAGCCTGTGTACCATGCAGGGCCATATGAATATTAAGGTTGGTGGGGGCCCCTGGGCAGAAAATCTGGTGGGGGCCCAATAACGTTAACATTTTTAGCCATAACAGTGGAGCGCGAACTGTAGATATAAATCCAATGAGCATGGATCTTATCCTGTCGTTCTGCCACATTCAGATTTCCAGCACTTCAATACAGATACAGTCCAGGATAACTCACAGCCAGTGGCGTACTGTCAATAGAGGCAGACCATGCCACTGCTATGCGGCCCGTGAGCTGGAGACAGGAGGGGGGGGCCCGGATGCTTACAGCCCAGGCCCCTCCCCTTTCATCCCTCAGCTCACTGGGCCCAGGGGGCGGGGCCGCAATCAGGGCAATGAGGGGGCCCGAGTCGCTCATAGAGAGCTGCCGTCTCTCCAAATCCGCACTGATTTATGTGATCGGTGCAGAATAGGAAATGTACTATGGAGGCTGCGGTGAAGGACCTGTCAGATCACTAATCATGTGCCTGATCACATGACCAGTGAACGTGCAGGCCTGTTGTTTAGCTGCTGCAGCCTCCGTGTAGCTCCCAGTGGTTTCTATCCTGCTCTCCAACGATCAGGAACCAAAAGATGAGGTAATGTATAGTGTGTGCTATGTGCATGTAGTCTGTTTGGATATCTCTCTCTGTCTCTTTTCCTGCCAGAATGTCTCCCCGTCTGTCTCTCTCATTCCATGTCTGTCTGTCTCTGTCTCTCTCATTCCCTGCCTGTCTCTCTCATTCCCTGTCTGTCTGTCTCTCTCTCATTCCCTGTCTGTCTCTCTCATTCCCTGTCTGTCTCTCTCATTCCCTTTCTGTTTCTCTCTTATTCCCTGTCTCTCTCTCATTCCCTTTCTCTCTCATTCCCTGTCTGTCTCTCTCATTCCCTGTCTGTCTCTCTCTCATTCCCTGTCTCTCTCTCATTCCCTTTCTCTCTCTCATTCCCTGTCTGTCTCTCTCATTCCCTGTCTGTCTGTCTTTCTCTCATTCCCTGTCTGTCTCTCTCATTCCCTGTCTGTTTCTGTCTCATTCCCTGTCTCTCTCTCATTCCCTTTCTCTCTCTCATTCCATGTCTGTCTGTCTCTCTCATTCCCTGTCTGTCTCTCTCATTCCCTGTCTGTCTCTCTCATTCCCTGTCTGTCTGTCTCTCTCATTCCCTGTCTGTCTCTCTCATTCCCTGTCTGTCTGTCTTTCTCTCATTCCTTGTCTGTCTCTCTCATTCCCTGTCTGTCTCTCTCTCATTCCCTGTCTCTCTCTCATTCCCTTTCTCTCTCTCATTCCCTGTCTGTCTCTCTCATTCCCTGTCTGTCTCTCTCTCATTCCCTGTCTCTCTCTCATTCCCTTTCTCTCTCTCATTCCCTGTCTGTCTCTCTCATTCCCTGTCTGTCTGTCTTTCTCTCATTCCCTGTCTGTCTCTCTCATTCCCTGTCTGTTTCTGTCTCATTCCCTGTCTCTCTCTCATTCCCTTTCTCTCTCTCATTCCATGTCTGTCTGTCTCTCTCATTCCCTGTCTGTCTCTCTCATTCCCTGTCTGTCTGTCTCTCTCATTCCCTGTCTGTCTCTCTCATTCCCTGTCTGTCTGTCTTTCTCTCATTCCTTGTCTGTCTCTCTCATTCCCTGTCTGTCTCTCTCTCATTCCCTGTCTCTCTCTCATTCCCTTTCTCTCTCTCATTTCCTGTCTGTCTGTCTCTCTCATTCCCTGTCTGTCTGTCTCTCTCATTCCCTATCTGTCTCTCTCATTCCCTGTCTGTCTCTCTCTCATTCCCTGTCTGTCTGTCTCTTGCATTCCCTGTCTGTCTGTCTCTGTCTCTCTCATTCCCTGTCTGTCTGTCTCTCTCATTCCCTGTCTGTCTGTCTCTCTCTCATTCCCTGTCTGTCTCCCTCTCATTCTCTGTCTGTCTTTCTCTCATTCCCTGTCTGTCTCTCTCTCATTCCCTGTCTGTCTGTCTGTCTCTCTCTCATTTCCTGTCTGTCTCTCTCTCATTCCCTGTCTGTCTCTGTGTCTCTCTCATTTCCTGTCTGTCTCTGTCTCTCTCTCATTCCCTGTCTGTCTGTCTCTCTCTCATTCCCTGTCTGTCTGTTGCTCTCTCATTCCCTGTCTGTCTCTCTCTCATTCCCTGTATGTCTCTCTCATTCCCTGTCTGTCTGTCTCTGTCTCTCTCTCATTCCCTGTCTGTCTGTCTTTGTCTCTCTCTCAATCCCTGTCTGTCTGTCTTTATCTCATTCCCTGTCTGTCTCTGTTTTTCTCTCTCTCTATCTCTCTCATTCCCTGTCTGTCTCTGTCTTCTTCATTCCCTGTCTGTCTGTCTCTCTCTCATTCCCTGTCTGTCTCTGTCTCTTTCTCATTCCCTGTCTGTCTCTCTCTCATTCCCTGTCTGTCTCTGTCTGTCTCATTCCCTCTCTGTCTGTCTCTCTCTCATTCCCTGTCTGTCTGTCTCTGTTTTTCTCTCTCTCTCTCATTCCCTGTCTGTCTCTGTCTCCTTCATTCCCTGTCTGACTCTGTCTCTCTCATTCCCTGTTTGTCTGTCGCTGTCTCTTTCTCTCATTCCCTGACTGTCTCTCATTCCCTGTCTGTCTCTCTCTCATTAACTGTCTTTCTCTATCTCTCTCTCATTCCCTGTCTATCTGTCTCTATCTCTCTCTCATTCCCTGTCTGTCTGTCTTTGTCTCTCTCTCATTCCCTGTCTGTCTGTCTCTCTCTCATTCCCTGTCTGTCTCTCTCTCATTCTCTGTCTGTCTTTCTCTCATTCCCTGTCTGTCTCTCTCTCATTCCCTGTCTGTCTGTCTCTCTCTCATTTCCTGTCTGTCTCTCTCTCATTCCCTGTCTGTCTCTGTGTCTCTCTCATTTCCTGTCTGTCTCTGTCTCTCTCTCATTCCCTGTCTGTCTGTCTCTCTCTCATTCCCTGTCTGTCTGTTGCTCTCTCATTCCGTCTGTCTCTCTCTCATTCCCTGTATGTCTCTCTCATTCCCTGTCTGTCTCTCTCATTCACTGTCTGTCTTTCTCTCATTCCTTGTCTGTCTCTCTCATTCCCTGTCTGTCTCTCTCTCATTCCCTGTCTCTCTCATTCCCTTTCTCTCTCTCATTCCCTGTCTGTCTGTCTCTCTCATTCCCTGTCTGTCTGTCTCTCTCATTCCCTATCTGTCTCTCTCATTCCCTGTCTGTCTGTCTCTGTCTCTCTCTCATTCCCTGTCTGTCTGTCTGTCTCTTGCATTCCCTGTCTGTCTGTCTCTGTCTCTCTCATTCCCTGTCTGTCTGTCTCTCTCATTCCTTGTCTGTCTGTCTCTCTCTCATTCCCTGTCTGTCTCCCTCTCATTCTCTGTCTGTCTTTCTCTCATTCCCTGTCTGTCTCTCTCTCATTCCCTGTCTGTCTGTCTCTCTCTCATTTCCTGTCTGTCTCTCTCTCATTCCCTGTCTGTCTCTGTGTCTCTCTCATTTCCTGTCTGTCTCTGTCTCTCTCTCATTCCCTGTCTGTCTGTCTCTCTCTCATTCCCTGTCTGTCTGTTGCTCTCTCATTCCCTGTCTGTCTCTCTCTCATTCCCTGTATGTCTCTCTCATTCCCTGTCTGTCTCTGTCTCTCTCTCATTCCCTGTCTGTCTGTCTTTGTCTCTCTCTCAATCCCTGTCTGTCTGTCTTTATCTCATTCCCTGTCTGTCTCTGTTTTTCTCTCTCTCTATCTCTCTCATTCCCTGTCTGTCTCTGTCTCCTTCATTCCCTGTCTGTCTGTCTCTCTCTCATTCCCTGTCTGTCTCTGTCTCTTTCTCATTCCCTGTCTGTCTCTCTCTCATTCCCTGTCTGTCTCTGTCTGTCTCATTCCCTCTCTGTCTGTCTCTCTCTCATTCCCTGTCTGTCTGTCTCTGTTTTTCTCTCTCTCTCTCATTCCCTGTCTGTCTCTGTCTCCTTCATTCCCTGTCTGACTCTGTCTCTCTCATTCCCTGTTTGTCTGTCGCTGTCTCTTTCTCTCATTCCCTGACTGTCTCTCATTCCCTGTCAGTCTCTCTCTCATTAACTGTCTTTCTCTATCTCTCTCTCATTCCCTGTCTGTCTGTCTCTATCTCTCTCTCATTCCCTGTCTGTCTGTCTTTGTCTCTCTCTCATTCCCTGTCTGTCTGTCTCTCTCTCATTCCCTGTCTGTCTCTCTCTCATTCTCTGTCTGTCTTTCTCTCATTCCCTGTCTGTCTCTCTCTCATTCCCTGTCTGTCTGTCTCTCTCTCATTCCCTGTCTGTCTGTCTTTGTCTCTCTCTCATTCCCTGTCTGTCTTTCTCTCATTCCCTGTCTGTCTCTGTTTTTCTCTCTCTCTATCTCTCTCATTCCGTCTGTCTCTGTCTCCTTCATTCCCTGTCTGTCTGTCTCTCTCATTCCCTGTCTGTCTCTGTCTCTTTCTCATTCCCTGTCTGTCTCTCTCTCATTCCCTGTCTGTCTCTGTCTGTCTCATTCCCTGCCTGTCTGTCTCTCTCTCATTCCCTGTCTGTCTGTCTCTGTTTTTCTCTCTCTCTCTCATTCCCTGTCTGTCTCTGTCTCCTTCATTCCCTGTCTGACTCTGTCTCTCTCATTCCCTTTTTGTCTGTCGCTGTCTCTTTCTCTCATTCCCTGACTGTCTCTCATTCCCTGTCTGTCTCTCTCTCATTAACTGTCTTTCTCTATCTCTCTCTCATTCCCTGTCTGTCTGTCTCTGTCTCTCTCTCATTCCCTGTCTGTCTGTCTTTGTCTCTCTCTCATTCCCTGTCTGTCTGTCTTTCTCTCATTCCCTGTCTGTCTCTGTTTTTCTCTGTCTCTGTCTCCTTCATTCCCTGTCTGTCTGAATCTTTCTCTCTCATTCCCTGTCTGTCTCTGTCTCTCTCTCATTCCCTGTCTGTGTCTGTCTCTCTCATTCCCTGTCTGTCTCTCTCTCATTCCCTGTCTGTCTGTCTCTCTCTAATTCTCTGTCTGTCTCTCTCTCATTCCCTGTCTGTCTCTGTCTCTCTATCATTCCCTGTCTGTCTGTCTCTCTCTCATTCCCTGTCTGTCTCTGTCTCTCTCTCTCATTCCCTGTCTGTCTCTGTCTCTCTCATTCCCTGTCTGTCTGTCTCTGTCTCTCTCTCATTCCCTGTCTGTCTCTGTCTCTCTCTCATTCCCTGTCTGTCTCTCTCATTCCCTGTCTGTCTGTCTCTGTTTCTCTCTATCTCTCTCATTCCCTGTCTGTCTCTGTCTCCTTCATTCCCTGTCCGTCTGACTCTGTCTCTCTCATTCCCTGTTTGTCTGTCGCTGTCTCTCTCTCTCATTCCCTGACTGTCTCTCTCTTTCCCTGTCTGTCTCTGTCTCCTTCATTCCCTGTCTGTCTCTGTCTCCTTCATTCCCTGTCTGTCTGTCTCTGTCTCTCTCTCATTCCCTGTCTGTCTGTCTGTCTCTGTCTCTCTCTCTCATTCCCTGTCTGTCTCTGTCTCTCTCTCATTCCCTGTCTGTCTCTGTCTCTCTCTCATTCCCTGTCTGTCTCTGTCTCTCTCTCATTCCCTGTCTGTCTCTGTCTCTCTCTCATTCCCTGTCTGTCTCTGTCTGTCTCATTCCCTGTCTGTCTGTCTTTCTCTCATTCCCTGTCTGTCTCTGTTTTTCTCTCTCTCTCTCATTCCCTGTCTGTCTCTGTCTCCTTCATTCCCTGTCTGACTCTGTCTCTCTCATTCCCTTTTTGTCTGTCGCTGTCTCTTTCTCTCATTCCCTGACTGTCTCTCATTCCCTGTCTGTCTCTCTCTCATTAACTGTCTTTCTCTATCTCTCTCTCATTCCCTGTCTGTCTGTCTCTGTCTCTCTCTCATTCCCTGTCTGTCTGTCTTTGTCTCTCTCTCATTCCCTGTCTGTCTGTCTTTCTCTCATTCCCTGTCTGTCTCTGTTTTTCTCTGTCTCTGTCTCCTTCATTCCCTGTCTGTCTGAATCTTTCTCTCTCATTCCCTGTCTGTCTGTCTCTGTCTCTCTCTCATTCCCTGTCTGTCTCTGTCTCTCTCATTCCCTGTCTGTCTCTCTCTCATTCCCTGTCTGTCTGTCTCTCTCTAATTCTCTGTCTGTCTCTCTCTCATTCCCTGTCTGTCTCTCTATCATTCCCTGTCTGTCTGTCTCTCTCTCATTCCCTGTCTGTCTCTGTCTCTCTCTCTCATTCCCTGTCTGTCTCTCTCTGTCTCTCTCTCATTCCCTGTCTGTCTCTGTCTCTCTCTCATTCCCTGTCTGTCTCTCTCATTCCCTGTCTGTCTGTCTCTGTTTCTCTCTATCTCTCTCATTCCCTGTCTGTCTCTGTCTCCTTCATTCCCTGTCCGTCTGACTCTGTCTCTCTCATTCCCTGTTTGTCTGTCGCTGTCTCTCTCTCTCATTCCCTGACTGTCTCTCTCTTTCCCTGTCTGTCTCTGTCTCCTTCATTCCCTGTCTGTCTCTGTCTCCTTCATTCCCTGTCTGTCTGTCTCTGTCTCTCTCTCATTCCCTGTCTGTCTGTCTGTCTCTGTCTCTCTCTCTCATTCCCTGTCTGTCTCTGTCTCTCTCTCATTCCCTGTCTGTCTCTGTCTCTCTCTCATTCCCTGTCTGTCTCTGTCTCTCTCTCATTCCCTGTCTGTCTCTGTCTCTCTCTCATTCCCTGTCTGTCTCTGTCTGTCTCATTCCCTGTCTGTCTGTCTTTCTCTCATTCCCTGTCTGTCTCTGTTTTTCTCTCTCTCTCTATCTCTCTCATTCCCTGTTTGTCTGTCGCTGTCTCTCTCTCTCATTCCCTGACTGTCTCTCTCATTCCCTGTCTGTCTCTCTCATTCCCTGTCTGTCTCTCTCTCATTCCCTGTCTGTCTCTATCTCTCTTTCTTTCCCTGTCTGTCTCTAAATAGGATAACTGAAGTGAGCACTAATATATATTCTAAGTGCAAGCCAAAAAAATACATAGTACATAAGGATAAGGCTGCACATCAAAGTTAGATAATAGTATAATGCTATAAGCATACCGAAAAACATTGAAGCATACAATGAAAAATGCCACTTGCTAACTTGAAAGTGTGAATAATGAAATGCATACCTACCATGAATATTAGGAAAAAGGAGATATTTAGCAATCGCATTGATCAATGTAACTGAGCCCCAAAACCTCGTCAAGGTATATCTCTATATTGGGGTCCCTAGCTCTATGACCCTAACTGTGTATCATCTCATTGCAATTAAAAACTGTTGTGTGTGGAGAGGGGTAACCAAGGACTTTCTTATATAGGAGATGGAAAAAACATGGCCGAAAGGGGCGGAGCTGTGTTCACATTCAGAAAAAAAACCTTCATACTAAATAGGATAACTGAAGTGAGCACTAATATATATTCTGAGTGCAAGCCAAAAAAATACATAGTACACAAGAATAAGGCTGCACATCAAAGTTAGATAATAGTATAATGCTATAAGCATACCGAAAAACATTTAAGCATACAATGAAAAATGCCACTTAGTATGAAGTTTTTTTCTGAATGTGAACACAGCTCCGCCCCTTTCGGCCATGTTTTTTCCATTTCCTATATGAGACCCGCAACACACATCCGTGTAATTTGTACGTGTGCGGTACGTATTTGCACGTACCGGAGACCCGTACACACGGAGACCCATGTTATTCAATGGTAGATGGCACACGCACGTAAAATCACACGGAACGTGTGTCCGTGTCATAAGTACGTGTGTGCGCTTTTCTACACGGACGACATGTCAGTTTTTGGCCGGCAGCACGCAGGCACGGACCCGCTTTAGTCTATGGGTCCGTGCCTGCACGGACCGCACACGGAGTATGTCCGTGTTCAGCACGTATCGTCCGTGTCCGTTTTTCATTACAAAATTTGAAACACTTGTTTCCAATCTATCAGGTCAATTGTAGGCCATTAATTCTGGCACCAAACATACATTTCCTGTCTCATTTGCACGCCAGACAGCAGCTGGGCACCTGTCCTCTCACTGCAGGGGAACTTTGAGCACAGAGAACACCACAGGTACTGAGCATGGCGCCCAGAATCGATACAGAGAGGCTGATTGGAGAAGTAGAGAGGCATCCAGAGCTGTGGGACACACGTGTTAATGGCTATCATGACAGGTTAAGGGTGGAATGAGCATGGATGGCTGTGGCAGAGCTAGTCTACCCTAGGAATGGATGGTCTCAATGTACCCCTGGAAGGAAAAATAGATATGGTGAGTGCAGATATTTGCATTGCTTCTGTCTTTACCTACATGTGCTCATTCTGTAGGCAGATTAGAAACATATTTGTATAGTTTGTTTGGCATGTATTAATGGGCCTGACTCATTTTGAGCTACACTGGAGACTCACAAACAGGAGAGTGTAGTTTTCTGGCCTTTTGAAGTATTCATTGCAGTTTACTAGTAATATCAGCATGTGTATATGTGGCCTGCAAAGCATTTTATGCATGTACAAAAGGCATTTCAGGGTGGTCAGGCCACTATTTGTCACGCTCCCCAGCTCCCGTGCCATGCTCCCCGGCTCCCCTGCCATGCTCCTCGGCTCCCCTGCCATGCTCCCCGGCTCCTCTGCCACGCTCCCCGGCTCCCCTGCCATGCTCCCCGGCTCCTCTGCCACGCTCCCCTGCCATGCTCCCCGGCTCCCCTGCTACGCTCCCTGGCTCCCCTGCCACGCTTCCCCGCTCCCATGTCACGCTCCGCCGCTCCAGTGCCATGCTTCCCGGTCCCCCGCTCCACAGCCTCCATGCTCCCTCACCTGCGTCCTCCAGGCAACCCGGTCCCCGCTCCCGGCGCCCATCGGCAACGCTGAGCCAGCCCGGCACTCCTGCCTCCTCTGCACCGCTTCCTGCTCTGGCTTCTGGCACCCGGGCCTCGCGCATGCGCATTAGGGCGCGCGCGCGATCATTGATCCTCTCTTAAAGGGCCAGCGTCCTCCAACAGGATATTGCAGAATCAGGTACAGGGTATATAGGGGGTTCCTTTCCAAGTGGGCGGGGCCTGTTCTTCGTGTTTGCTAAGCTAGGAGTCAGGTTCCCTTGTGCCTTGTCCCGTACTCACCTATCTCTCTTGCACAGCCGCACCTGTCTCGCCAAACCGGACCTGACGGTTCCAGAACTCCGAACGGTGACTGTCCGCCATCTCGTCAGTCCCTACCGTCTCCGATCCCTGGATCCGTGTGGTGACCGATCTCCCCGCTCCGCTGGTTCCGGATTCTGCCTGACATCATCCCGGCCTCCGAACCTGAGCTCCGTCACCCGGACTACCTTCAGAGACTCCGTGGTCCCAGGGACTTCTACACTCCACTCCTCTGAACGGACTGTCCTTCTTCCCGTAGTGCTCCGGCTACCGGGCACCTTGCCCTCGGTGGGGTGCTCAGTCCAGTGGATCCACCTCCTGGGCCTACCCGTCATCCTGGTCCTAACAGTAAGAACAGGCCATGGATCCCGCCGAAGCACTAGCGTCCCAGCTGGCCGGATTGCAGCAGGAACTCGGACGACAACGCGAGACCCAATCCCGCATGCTAGCCTTCATGACATCAGTGGACACCCGTCTGAATACGCTGCAAGCAACAGCCACGTCCCTGGCATCACAGTCCACGTCCACAACTCCCGTGGCAGCTTCCCCGGAAGCCTCTAAGCTCCGCTTGGCCTCTCCACCCCAGTATGCCGGAAATCCTAAGACCTGCAGAGGATTCTTGAACCAGTGCTCCCTCCACTTTAAGCTGCTTCCGCATCTGTTTGCCTCCGATCAAGCCAAGGTGGCGTTTGTGATGTCCCATCTAGAGGGTGAGGCACTGGCCTGAATGAACCGCTTGTGGGAGAAGGAGGACCATGTAACTACTAACATCCAGGAGTTCCTGCAGGCGTTTAGAACCACCTTTGATGAACCCGGACGTGCCGCCGCATCCGCCTCATCACTCCTCAGGCTACGTCAGGGGACCTTGACGGTGGGTCAATATGCCATCCGCTTCCGCACCTTGGCCTCTGAATTAGGGTGGAACAATGAGGCCCTAACCGCCGCCTTCTGGGAAGGACTCTCCGGTCGTATTAAGGACGAGCTGGCCGGCCGCGATGTTCCTTCCACCCTGGATGCCCTGATCGCACTAACCACCCGCGTGGACCTCCGATTTCAGGAACGAACCAAAGAGGTGTCCCGCGAGAGATGTCCGATACGGCATTCCTCTCCTCCGCAGAAGCCCGCCGTACATAAGTCGGCGTCGTCTGGTGTCTCTGTCCACGAGCCCATGCAGATTGACCGTTTGCGGCAGTCCGAACAACACCGAGCAGAACGGCTCGCCAAGGGCCTCTGCTTCTACTGCGGAGAGGGCACCCACCTGCTACGTTCCTGTCCAGAGAGGCCGGGAAACTCCAAAGCCTAGGGTTGGTAGGAGAGGCCACCCTAGGACTCTCTCAGACCCGGTTACGTGGACTGTTCAAATGACAGCGGGAGAGACGCGGTTCACGGCGGAGGCGTACCTCGATTCCGGGGCAGCAGGCAATTTCATCCAACAGGCCACGGTGGACAAGTACCAGGTGCCTGTTACTCCACTCGACAAACCCCTCGTGATTGCCTCTGTAGATGGGAGACCCCTCTCTGACACCATCTCTTGGATCACCAAGCCTGTAGTACTACGTATCGGTGCCCTGCACACCGAGAAAATCACTCTCTACGTCCTCCCGCACATGTCTCATCAAATCCTGCTGGGACTCCCCTGGTTACGGAAACACGAACCGTCGGTCAGCTGGCGTGCTGGCGAAATTACCCGATGGGGTCCCTCTTGCCACGAGAACTGCCTGAAGTCCATACAGCCCATCCGACGACCTCCGGTCCCGGAGTCCCTACCAAGACTGCCTTCGGCCTATTGGTCCTTCGCGGACGTCTTTGATAAAATAGAGTCAGAGGTACTGCCGCCACATCGTCCTTACGACTGTGCCATCGACCTGCTCCCGGGAACCACACCACCTCTAGGACGGATATATCCTTTGTCCCCTGCTGAAACAAGGGCCATGTCTGCCTACATCACTGAGAACCTGGCAAGGGGATTCATCCGGAGATCCTCCTCTCCTGCTGGAGCAGGCTTCTTCTTCGTTAAGAAGAAAGAGGGCGACCTTAGCCCCTGCATTGACTACCGGGGATTGAATCAAATCACCGTAAAGAATAAATACCCCCTGCCGCTCATCCCCGAATTGTTTGATCGGCTTAGAGGAGCTCGTTTGTTTACCAAGTTGGATCTTCGTGGTGCCTACAACCTGGTCCGCATCCGCTCTGGGGACGAATGTAAGACAGCGTTTAACACTCGCGATGGGCATTACGAGTATTGTGTGATGCCCTTCGACCTGTGTAACGCACCGGCAGTCTTTCAAGAACTAGTGAACGACGTGTTCCGGGACCTTCTCTACGTCTGTGTGGTGGTATATTTGGATGACATCCTGGTCTTCTCTCCGGACCTCCAGACCCACAGAGAGAACGTGCAGCTGGTACTACAAAGGCTTAGAGAGAATCGCCTGTACGCAAAGTACGAGAAGTGTGTTTTCGAGCAGTCTTCTCTTCCCTTCCTGTGTTACGTAATCTCCGATACCGGCCTGCAGATGGACCCGGAGAAGGTCTCTTCCATTCTCAACTGGCCACCTCCTTCTGGACTGAAGGCAATCCAGCGTTTTCTTGGCTTTGCGAACTATTACCGTCAGTTCATCCCTCACTTCTCTGCCCTGACTGCGCCTCTCTCTGCCTTCACCAAGAAGGGGGCTAATCCGAAGGACTGGTCACCTGCGGCCGACGCCGCGTTTGGCTCCCTGAAGCGGGTATTTGCTTCCTCTCCTGTGCTCCACCGTCCTGAGTTAAACCGACAGTTCACCTTGGAGGTGGATGCCTCCTCCTCTGGGGCCGGGGCATTGATCATGCAGAAGTCCTCCACCGGGAAGATGGTCACTTGCGGTTTCTTCTCCAAGAGCTTCTCAGCGCCTGAACGTAACTACACCATCGGTGACCGAGAGCTATTAGCAGTCAAACTGGCTCTGGAGGAATGGCGCTACCTTCTGGAGGGAGCAGTGTACCCCGTGATCATTTACACGGACCACAAGAACCTGGAATACCTGCGGTCTGCTCAGCGACTGAACCCACGACAAGCCAGGTGGTCCTTGTTCTTTGCCAGGTTCGATTTTCAGCTCCATTTTCGGCCCGCGGATAAGAATGTGCAAGCAGATGCCTTGTCCAGGTCATTCGTGCTCATGGAACAGGAGGAGGAGACATCCCAGCCCATCATCTGCCCAAGTAAAGTCATTCCGGTGGCTCCTGTCTCTCTGGCCCAGATACCGCCCGGGAAGACCTATGTCTCTGAAACTGACAGACAAAAAGTATTGCACTGGGGCCATGCCTCGAAAATAGCCGGCCATGCTGGTCAGAAGAGAACATGGAGTACAATTGCACGTCACTATTGGTGGCCATCCCTTCGCACAGACGTCGCGTCTTTTGTCTCAGCCTGCTCCTCTTGTGCCCGGAACAAGACGCCCAAACACCTGCCATATGGTCGTCTTCTGCCGCTGCCAATTCCCTCCGTTCTGAGGCAACACATTGCAATGGACTTTATTACAGACTTGCCCTCGTCCTCCGGACACACGGTCATATGGGTCGTGGTGGATCGTTTCTCCAAAATGGCTCATTTCGTCCCTATGGCTGGACTGCCCTTTGCCCAGGAGCTCGCTGACGCCTACATACAGCATATCTTCCGGTTGCATGGCTTTCCCTCACACATTGTGTCCGACAGAGGAACTCAGTTTACCTCGCGCTTCTGGAGGGCTCTCTGCAAACATCTGGGAGTGGCTCTGGACTTTTCTTCGGCCTACCATCCTCAGTCGAATGGCCAAGTGGAACGAGTCAATCAGATCCTGACCTCCTTCTTGCGTCACTATGTTAACACCCATCACGACGATTGGTCCACGCTCCTTCCTTGGGCTGAATTCTCCCATAACCATCACGTCAGTGAGTCCTCCTCCAGCTCTCCCTTCCATGTCGTTTACGGACTTCAGCCTTCCGTCCCATTACCTGTATCTTCTTCCTCGGATGTTCCTGCTGCTGATACCGTAGTCCGTGACTTTTCAGCAATTTGGGACTCTGTCAAGACGTCCCTTGGACGCGCTTCCCTGCGGATGAAGAGACACGCGGACAAGAGGCGTCTGGATCCTCCGTGTTTCTCTCCAGGAGATCTGGTCTGGCTTGCTTCCAAATATGTCCGATTGAAGCTACCATCGTACAAGCTGGGTCATCGCTACATCTGGCCGTTTAAAGTCATCGGCAAGATCAATGAGGTCTCCTACAAGCTGCAGCTCCCAGCCACGATGAGGATACCCAACTCCTTCCACGTCTCCCTGCTCAAGCCGGTTGTCCTTGGTCCCTTCTCCGCTTCTGCCAGTTCTGCTCCTCCTCCTATTGCTGACGATGACATATATGCGGTAAGAATATCGTGGCCATGAAGACCGTGCGGGGCCGACAGTTCTTCCTGGTGGACTGGGCTGGGTATGGTCCTGAGGATAGGACCTGGGAACCCCGGGAGAATGTGGGTACTCCCCTGATACGTGCCTTCCTGTCCCGGTTGCGGGAAGGGGGGCGTGGGGGATTTCAGGGTGGTCAGGCCACTATTTGTCACGCTCCCCAGCTCCCGTGCCATGCTCCCCGGCTCCCCTGCCATGCTCCCCGGCTCCTCTGCCACGCTCCCCGGCTCCCCTGCCATGCTCCCCGGCTCCCCTGCCACGCTCCCCGGCTCCCCTGCCACGCTTCCCCGCTCCCATGTCACGCTCCGCCGCTCCCGTGCCATGCTTCTTGGTCCCCTGCTCCACAGCCTCCATGCTCCCTCACCTGCGTCCTCCAGGCAACCCGGTCCCCGCTCCCGGCGCCCGTCGGCAACGCTGAGCCAACCCGGCACTCCTGCCTCCTCTGCACTGCTTCCTGCTCTGGCATCTGGCACCCGGGCCTCGCGCATGCGCATTACGGCGCGCGCGCGGTCATTGACCCTCTCTTAAAGGGCCAGCGTCCCCCAACAGGATATTGCAGAATCAGGTACAGGGTATATAGGGGGTTCCTTTCCAAGTGGGCGGGGCCTGTTCTTCGTGTTTGCTAAGCTAGGAGTCAGGTTCCCTTGTGCCTTGTCCCGTACTCACCTATCTCTCTTGTAGAGCCGCACCTGTCTCGCCAAACCGGACCTGACGGTTCCAGAACTCCGAACGGTGACTGTCCGCCATCTCGTCAGTCCCTACCGTCTCCGATCCCTGGATCCGTGTGGTGACCGATCTCCCCGCTCCGCTGGTTCCGGATTCTGCCTGACATCATCCCGGCCTCCGAACCTGAGCTCCGTCACCCGGACTACCTTCAGAGACTCCGTGGTCCCAGGGACTTCTACACTCCACTCCTCTGAACGGACTGTCCTTCTTCCCGTAGTGCTCCGGCTACCGGGCACCTTGCCCTCGGTGGGGTGCTCAGTCCAGTGGATCCACCTCCTGGGCCTACCCGTCATCCTGGTCCTAACACTATTAAACATGTTTGGGTTTTTTTATGGTTTGCATTTCTGTGCTTTTTCTATTGCAAATGTGCTGTGATTTGTCTATACATTTTGAGTTGTATTTCTATGTTTGGTTTATTATGCATGTTCCTTGGTGTCACCATGTCTGGAATGGTAACAGTAATGTGTAGTGTATAATGGAAAATCTATGTGGAACATATGGCACTTCATGGGTTAGTAGTCATTTTCATTCTCATGGCTTTCTGTAGGAATTTTTGTTTTCATTTGTGGACATTTAAAAGGAGATAAATGATTATACAGTGGTTTAATCTTTTTACTGGTGAACTTGTTTTCTTTCCCATGCTTATTGTGTTATTATGTCACTATATGAGTGTTATGAGTTGTTGTTTTCATACACATGGATGTTTGTTCCTATTTTTTACAATTGCTGCAATACAAGACTTATGTCTAATTTTTTAAATCTACAATTGTTAGAATTTGTGACCTTATTTTACAATGTATTTTTTTTTTTATACAGTGGTTCTTGTCAAACGGCGATGGCGCTCAGCCCGTGACCAGTTCAGAAGAGAATATAACCCAGTGGCCACCACAGCTGCCGCTGCAAAAAAGAAACAATATGTCCATTATGAAAAACTGAGCTTCCTTATGCCCATTATGGAAGTACCAAAGTAAGTTGAAACCATTACATCACATGGTGTTTTTTTTTTTTTAAAAGGCACACATTAATTTTTTTTTTTTTTTTCATCAAAGTACAGAGGATAATCTGGAAGGCCTAAACACACTTCCGCAAAAAAAACGTGCGTGTGACACGGTACGTTTTTCGGGTCCGTGTTCCGTTTTTTTGGGGCGTTTCTCCGGTACGTATGGCATCCGTGTGATGGCGTATGCGAGCCGTGTGTACGTGTAAAATGTCCGTGTTTGTGTGTAAAATGCCCGTGTATGTGTACGTGGAATGTCCGTGTGGAATGTCCGTTTGTGTGTTGCACAATGTCGTTGATACATGTCGGCTGACAGCAGACAGAGTTGCGCGATGAGAATGAACTCGGGTGAACTTCACCCGACTTCATTGTCATGCCGCGGCTCTGTCTGTGTGCCGCGTACTGATTAGCGGTCACCTGTGAAGGATTCACCAGTGACCGCTAATCCCCCGAGTGACAGAAGTGAGCGGCCCTCTCTCATACTTACTGCTCCCCGATCACCAGCACAGCGAGGAACAGCTGTGCAGAGAATACGCGGCAACAATTACTTTGAATATGCCGGCTGCTCATTAATCAACCTCGTATTCCCTGCTTTCCCCACCCACAGACGCCTGTGATTGGTTGCAGTCAGACACGCCCCCCACGCTGAGTGACAGCTGTCTCACTGCACCCAATCACAGCAGCCGGTGGGCGTGTCTATACTGTGCAGGAAAATAAATAAATAAATAATTAAAAAAAACGGCGTGCGGTCCCCCCCAATTTTAATAACAGCCAGATAAAGCCATACGGCTGAAGGCTGGTATTCTCAGGATGGGGAGCCCCACGTTATGGGGAGTCCCCCAGCCTAACAATATCAGTCAGCAGCCGCCCAGAATTGCCGCATACATTAAATGCGACAGTTCTGGGACTGTACCCGGCTCTTCCCGATTTGCCCTGGTGCGTTGGCAAATCGGGGTAATAAGGAGTTTTTGGCAGCCCATAGCTGCCAATAAGTCCTAGATTAATCATGTCAGGCGTCTCCCCGAGATACCTTCCATGATTAATCTGTAAATTACAGTAAATAAACACACACACCCGAACAATCCTTTATTAGAAAAAAAACCACTAACAAATTGCCTTGTTCACCAATTTAATAAGCCCGAAAAAGCCCTCCATGTCCGGCATACTCCAGGATGGTCCAGCGTCGCTTCCAGCTGTGCTGCATGAAGGTGACCGGAGCTGCAGAAGACACCGCCGCTCCTGTCAGCTCCACGCAGCTAATGAAGTGAATAGCGCGATCAGCTGTATTCAGCGTTGGCCGCGAGTAACCTCAGTGACAGCTCAGCTGATCGCGCGGCTGTCTTCATTAGCTGCGTGGAGCTGACAGGAGCGGATGTGTCTTCTGCAGCTCCGGTCACCTTCATGCAGCACAGCTGGAAGCGACACTGGACCATCCTGGAGTACGCCGGACATGGAGGGCTTTTTCGGGCTTATTAAATTGGTGAACAAGGCAATTTGTTAGTGGGTTTTTTTCTAAAAGGATTGTTCGGGTGTGTGTGTTTATTTACTGTAATTTACAGATTAATCATAGAAGGTATCTCGGGGAGACGCCTGACATGATTAATCTAGGACTTATTGGCAGCTATGAGTAAAAAAGTGAACCCCGGCACACTGTACAGTTTCCCAAAAAAAGCGGACACAAGTTCAATTGTCTTGATCTATTTTTTCTTTTATTGTGAAAAAGTGAAAAAATGTGCTGTACCTCGGTGGACTTTCTACTATTGTACAGCACATTTTTTCACTTTTTCACAATAAAAGAAAAAATAGATCAAGACAATTGAACTTGTCTCCGCTTTTTTTGGGAAACTGTACAGTGTGCCGGGGTTCACTTTTTTACTTGTCTGCATTTATTACCCCAGAGCACCTGTCTAAGGTGATGCTAGGTCCTACCTTCTTTATTGGCAGCTATGGGCTGGCAAAAAATCCTTATTACCCCGATTTGCCAACGCACCAGGGCAAATCGGGAAGAGCCGGGTACAGTCCCAGAACTGTCGCATATAATGTATGCGGCAATTCTGGGCGGCTGCTGACTGATATTGTTAGGCTGGGGGGCTCCCCATACCGTGGGGCTCCCCATCCTGAGAATACCAGCCTTTAGCCGTATGGCTTTATCTGGCTGGTATTAAAATTGGGGGGACCGCACGCCGTTTTTTTAAATTATTTATTTATTTATTTATTTTCCTGCACAGTATAGACACGCCCACCGGCTGCTGTGATTGGGTGCAGTGAGACAGCTGTCACTCAGCGAGGGGGGGCGTGTCTGACTGCAACCAATCACAGGCGTCTGTGGGTGGGGAAAGCAGGGAATACGAGATTGATTAATGAGCGGCCGTTATATTCAAAGTAATTGTTGCCGCGTATTCTCTGCACAGCTGTTCCTCGCCGCGCTGGTGATCGGGGAGCGGTATGAGCCGGGGGAAAAAAAAAAAACGAGCGCCAATGTAAGTATGACTGAGAACAGCAGAAAAAAAGGTAAGTATACTGACTTTAATTAAAAAAAAACAAAAAATAAGATCGCTAGTGTAAAAACGCACACGCACGAAACGTGCTGAACACGGACATACTCCGTGTGCGGTACGTGCAGGCACGGACCCATAGACTAAAGCGGGTCCGTGCCTGCGTGCTGCCGGCCAAAAACGGACATGTCGCCCGTGTAGAAAAGCGCACACACGTACTTACCACACGGTCACACGTTCCGTGTGATTTTACGTGTGTGTGCCATCTACCATTGAATAACATGGGTCTCCGTGTGTACGTGTCTCCGGTACGTGCAAATACGTACCGCACACGTACAAATTAAACGGATGTGTGTTGCGGGTCGAAGATAGTGAGGAAGCCCAGTCAGCAGTATTAACAGTAACCTCTGCTTCGGAGATGGAGCCAACCTCATATCAACCACCAACAATCCCCAACACCAGCCAGCCAGACGCAGAAGAAATGTCCTCTGATTTGGGTTTGGGAACTAGTCAATCCACTAATGTAATTGCAGGCCAGTCTACAGGGCAACAAAGTGGCCCTTCACCAGTTCTTGCAGAGTAGTCCACAGCAACATGCAAGCACACAGCCAAGAATATCAACTAATACCATGCGCACAGTAGCACAATCTATCCGTGGTCGCAGACATAGGCGTTATGAAGATTTACGTTCCCTGCCAGATATCATTGATACCAGAATTATACACATGATGAATTCACTGATACCAGAGAGTGATGGAGAGAGATTTTGCCGCTCCCTTTCTCCCTCTCTTGCATTGGTTGCACCTGATAGGCAGGACAGATTGAGGGCGTCCTTAATAACACTAATATCTGCTACCCAACGTGAGCCAGAACCCATTTATTGTTTTGAAGTGATAGAACAATGGAGAGCCAATCCACGTGGCCCACACACAAACACCACTCATCAAACTGTGGAAACCCAAACAGAAGAACATTTCTCTAATTTTCAACTTCATCCTGTAGTGCAACAAACACATATACAGTGTCCATCTTCTTGTATGGTAACTGATGTACAAATTAGGCCAACAGTTGTCCCACACCAAACAGGTACATTAATGACACAAAGGCCATCTCAACAGCCATCATTTGTCCCACAAGTACCCCAACAAACACCAATGCAAACCTCTTTTAACTATCCTAGTATTGTTAGTAATGTTCATAGACTACCTCAAATGTTTCAACAACCAACATCCTACCACGTTCATAATAATCTACAACAACAGTACTTTCAACATCAGACTTACCCAACTAACTTCACATACACACATACTCAGCCTCTTCCAACACATCAATATGTACCACCTACACTTGGTCTTCCATCTGTTCAAACAACTGCCTCATTATTTGTTCCAAGTACAACAACTGTTACTAGTGGAAACACTGATCAGTCACTCACTACAACATTTACTGTTGCGCAGCAAACATATTCTGTAGATGTCAATGCAATGGAGCCTACACAGGAAAACATCACTAGCCTAGAGGATTTAGTTGAATCATAATGTGATATTGTATGTATTATTTTACATTTTGGTATGTTTTCTAGGGTATTGCTGGTGGGAAAAAATATCAAAATGTAACACATTACTTACTCTATATGCATGTGGTCATAATTATTTTTTCCTTTACAAAAATGCAATAGAAATTACTCTATCACTTCAAAAACAATACTTGCCTGTTAGAATGATGCCTTGCTCTGGACATGTTGTTTGGACCATCCATTAGAATAAACTGGGTTTAGGGTAAAAATGCACGCACATAAACTACTACACTAACATTCAGACACCTTCATTATTAAAAATCCAGCCACTATGCAGTATCTGCATATGGTCTGGTCCCATACTTCTATTCCAATAGTGTCAAACAAATTATTTTTGCGTGACATTATTGCATAATAAAGTATGGTGTTTTGTATGGGCTAATGTCCCTGACAAAATTGTGTATAAAAAAAAAAAAAAAATACAGGGTGTATTGCAAAAGATAACATACATACATAGGTAAAATAATAATTCTGGACTAATTTGTTCAAAAACAATTTGCCATATTTTTATTAGTCATGTACATTCAGTAGTACTGTTTTTAGAATAACCAAAAATCCTGATGTTATAGCAATATAGTTATATCACAATAGCTTATGGGGACCACAAAAACAACCAACCAACAAAAAAACCCACAAAATATACCTATGTATGGTTATTTTCTCTTTTGTATTACATATGTGTTTGTGCTTATGTAACCAGTTGATAAAAAACTATAACAATGTCAAAATTATACATGACTATGGCTATTTAAACTAAAAAAATCTTTAAACTGATTCCTCACTTGTAGACCAGAAGTGGACACAGTGGTTCTAACACTACCATTCTCTACAAATGGTGCATTTAAAGCAGGCAACTTCTTAATGTCTTCGTCATTGCTTTCATGTAATCTACAGTAATTATGTAACACTACTGTCGATTTAATGACAGCCTTGACGGTGGTTGGTTGGAGTTGGATGGTGGTTTGATAAATGCGCCATCTTGAGGCCAAAATGCCAAAGGCACGTTCAACATAGCAACGTTCTCTGGCCAATTTGCTATTAAATAGGGCTTTTGATCTGTCCAGCCCCCTTCTGGGATATGGACGCATCAAGTGCCTAGACAATGCAAACCCCTGATCTGCAACCATTACAAAAGGGACAATTGGGCCATTAGTACCAGGCAATGGTCTTGGTGCAGGCAAACTTAAACGTCCTCACCTATTATAATAATAATAATCTTTATTTCTATAGCGCCAACATATTCCGTAGCGCTTTACAATTCAGGAGGATCATATACAAACAAGTAACAGTTATAGAAATACAATATTTAGAGGGAAAAAAAATACAACCCTGCTCGTGAGAGCTTACAATCTACAATGAGATGGGGGGAGAGGCAAGGTTCAAGTGCTTATTTACAATGACAATCCAACCATCTCACGGAAAATGTACCTATTGTACCATCACCCATTCCCTATAGACTGTGAGCCCTCGCGGGCAGGGTCCTCTCTCCTCCTATACCAGTCTGTCTTGTACTGTTTAATGATTGTTGTACGTTTACCCTCTTTCACTTGTAAAGCGCCATGGAATAAATGGCGCTATAATAATAAATAATAATAATAATAATATATATCAGACATTAATCGTCTTGCTAAACGTGAGCTTCTGAAAATGCGTGCATCTGAGGCACTGCCATAGGCCCCAATATCAGCAAATAAAAAGCAGTAGTTTGTATCTACCATGGCCAAAATAACTACAGAAAAAAACTTATGATAATTAAAATATCTTGATGCAGAGTTCGGTGGTTTCTTCACTCTAATGTGCCACCAATACAATTAGGGAAAGCTGTTTTCTCCAAAAATTCATCTGAAATGTGCATCCATTCCTGTGTTGAAGGCAGCTGCATGACATGATGCCTAAGGGTCTCCCATAGCACAGTGCAGGTATGCAGGATAATCTTGCCAATTGTGGACCTTCCCAATAAGAATTCGAAATGTAGACTGCTGATGGATTGCCCAGTTGCTAGGTAACTGAAATAGAATAAAAACATGACATTACTTTGACTATTCATGTAATGTATATTTCACACCAATTATTTGTATCATCCAATGACTGGCGAGATACTGTGTTTGTTTTTTTATAATTTCTTTGGTTGGGAAAACATATGTGATCTTTACTTTCCATATTGGAAAATATTTAATTTTGTGTTTAATAAACAAACTTGTTTGAGTTAAGCCTCTTGTTTCTTTAATTTTAGTAGAGATAGAATGGTAGATGTGACTTCTCAGATCTTATTTTGAAATTGCACTGTGGTTAAGTGATCAACATAAGTTTTCTACAAAGACCATAATGTTAAATTACATAATTTCTACTAAATGATGCCTTAGCGACTTAACATGTATTTCAATATAACAGATAAAGCATGAGTATACATGACAACACCTACCGTAAAGTCACCAACAGTCGTTCCTCAGGGGAGATGCTGAGGCGCATAGAGGTGTCCTGATGCTTCAAACGATGGTACACAAGGCCAAGGATGTTGTCAAATGAATTCATGGTGAGATGGCAGTAGGCTTGGAATTTTGGTGGAAATTTTCGCATTTCGCCATAGAGAATATTAAAATGCCCATGTGTTTTCCTGAGCTTCACAAGGGGGTGAATCCACATCCTTTTCTCCAGTGGTGGCTCTTCTTCAATCATATGTCGCCTAACCCCAAATCTCCTAGATATCAACCAGAGCAAATACATGGTTGCTTCATTGGAGAGAGACATTTTGGAGTGTGTCTAATGTGAGAATGAGCTCTGAAGCCATGTTTTTTAAGGTTTTTTAAGCAAACTAAGCAAATTGGGTAGTTAATTGACCAATGTAACACACCAGGAGCCCATTATGATGGGCTAACAAGGTTATGTGTGTGAAAATACGTATCTGAAAAAACGGACGGCACACGGACTGCACACGTACATATTTTATGTCAATACGGACATTCCACACACACACACACGGCTCGCATACGCCATCACACGGATGCCATACGTACCAGAGAAACGCCCAAAAAATACGGAACACGGACCCGAAAAACGGACCGTGTCATACGGACGTTTTTTTTGCGGAAGTGTGTTTTAGGCCAAGAAAGTCCTTGGTTACCCCTCTCCACACACAGCAGTTTTTAATTGCAATGAGATGATACACAGTTAGGGTCATAGAGCTAGGGACCCCAATATAGAGATATACCTTGACGAGGTTTTGGGGCTCAGTTACATTGATCAATGCGATTGCTAAATATCTCCTTTTTCCTAATATTCATGGCAGGTATGCATTTCATTATTCACACTTTCAAGTTAGCAAGTGGCATTTTTCATTCTATGCTTCAATGTTTTTCGGTATGCTTATAGCATTATACTATTATCTAACTTTGATGTGCAGCCTTATCCTTATGTACTACCGTGTTTTTCCAAAAATAGGACCTCCCCCAAAAATAAGCCCTAGCAGGGATTTTCAGCATTTTCGGAGAAAGGCTTAAATATAAGCCCTCCCCCGAAAATAAGCCCTAGTCGTGGATCAATGAAGTGTCCGTGCAGCTAAAAAAAAGTTACAGATACTGCAGGACACTTCATTATACACAGCGGCACCCGGCAATTACACTGACCCAACACTGAGCGGCAGGACCTGCAGTGATCACACACCCCCACACATCAGCTCACACACACACACACACAATCCGATCTCACACACACACCAGATCTCACACACAAACTTCGGATCGCACACACAGTCAGATCGCACACATAATCAGATCGCACACACAAACATCGGATCACACGCGAACATCAAATCACACACACACAAACATCGGATCGCATACACGCTCACCTCATCCAGCGACACCGATCTCTTCTCGCCGGGAGAATCCTGAGGCAGTGCGGTGCAGCGCGACGAACAGGACCTGCGGCCGGACACGTGACTTGCTTCGTTCCCTGCTGCCGTAAGTGCTGGATGTGATGTGGTGTGTGTGTGTGTGATCTGCTGTGTGTGTCTGCAATCGGCTGTGTGTGTGTTTGCGATCGGCTGTGTTTTTCTACGATCGGCTGTGTGTGTCTGCGTTCGGTTGTGTGTATCTGTGATCGGCTGTGTGTATCTGTGATCGGCTGTGTGTGCCTGCGATGGGATTTGTGTATCTGTGATCGGCTGTGTGTGCCTGCGATCGGATTTGTGTATCTGTGATCGGCTGTGTGTGCCTGCGATCGGATGTGTGTGCCTGCAATCGGATGTGTGTATCTGTGATCGGCTGTGTGTGCCTGTGATCGGCTGTGTGTATCTGTGATCGGCTGTGTGTATCTGTGATCGGCTGTGTATGCCTGTGATCGGATGTGTGTATCTGTGATCGGCTGTGTGTGCCTGCGATCTGCTGTGTGTGATCTGCTGTGTATATCTGCAATCTGCTGTGTGTGTGTGTGTGTGTGTGGCTGCGATCGGCTGTGTGTATCTGTGATCGGCTGTGTGTATCTGTGATCGGCTGTGTGTGCCTGCGATCGGATGTGTGTATCTGTGATCTGCTGTGTGTGTCTGCACTCGGCTGTGTGTGTATCTGTGATCGGCTGTGTGTATCTGTGATCGGCTGTGTGTGCCTGCAATCTGCTGTGTATATCTGCGATTTGCTGTGTGTGTGTGTGAGATCTGCTGTGTGTGTCTGGGATCTTCTGTGTGTGTCTGGGATCTTCTGTGTGTGTCAGCTAGCAGCAGGGGAGAACGGCGTGCAGCACCGACCGGAGATCACAGGAGGACCTGGGAACCACGCAGACGTCCTGGTCTGGTGAGTATGAGTCTCCTGGGAAGTGGGGGGGGTCTGCTTTTTTGGGGGGTAAACTTACCCCCAACCGTGTTTCTCCAAGAATAAGACCTCCTCCAAAAATAAGCCCTAGTGCTCTTTTGGGGGGCAAAAAAAATATAAGACAGTGTCTTATTTTTGGAAAAACACGGTATGTATTTTTTTGGCTTGCACTCAGAATATATATTAGTGCTCACTTCAGTTATCCTATTTAGTATGAAGGTTTTTTTTCTGAATGTGAACACAGCTCCGCCCCTTTCAGCCATGTTTTTTCCATCTCCTATATAAGAAAGTCCTTGGTTACCCCTCTCCACACACAGCAGTTTTTAATTGCAATGAGATGATACACAGTTAGGGTCATAGAGCTAGGGACCCCAATATAGAGATATACCTTGACGAGGTTTTGGGGCTCAGTTACATTGATCAATACGATTGCTAAATATCTCCTTTTTCCTAATATTCACGGCAGGTATGCATTTCATTATTCACACTTTCAAGTTAGCAAGTGGCATTTTTCATTGTATGCTTCAATGTTTTTCGGTATGCTTATAGCATTATACTATTATCTAACTTTGATGTGCAGCCTTATCCTTATGTCTGTCTGTCTCTGTCTGTCTCTCATTCCCTGTCTGTCTGTCTCTCTCATTCCCTGTCTGTCTCTCTATCATTCCCTGTCTGTCTCTCTCATTCCCTGTCTGTCTCTCTCTCATTCCCTGTCTTTCTGTCTCTCTCATTCCCTGTCTGTCTCTCTCTCATTCCCTGTCTGTCTCTCTCTCATTCCCTGTCTGTCTCTCTCTCATTCCCTGTCTGTCTCTCTCTCATTCCCTCCCTGTCTCTCTCTCATTCCCTGTCTGTCTCTATCTTATTCCCTGTCTGTCTCTATCTCATTCCCTGTCTGTCTCTCTCTCATTCCCTGTCTGTCTGTCTCTGTCTCTCTCTCATTCCCTGTCTGTCTCTCTCTCATTCCCTGTCTGTCTCTCTCTCATTCCCTGTCTGTCTGTCTCTGTCTCTCTCTCATTCCCTGTCTGTCTATCTGTCTCTGTCTCTCTCTCATTCCCTGTTTGTCTCTGTCTCCTTCATTCCCTGTCTGTCTGACTCTGTCTCTCTCATTCCCTGTTTGTCTGTCGCTGTCTCTCTCTCTCATTCCCTGACTGTCTCGCTCATTCCCTGTCTGTCTCTGTCTCCTTCATTCCCTGTCTGTCTGTCTCAATCTCTCTCATTCCCTGTTTGTCCGTCTCTCCATCGATATCATATTACGTCACACATAAGCTTCTTACACTAGTAATGTCCTTTGCCTATAATAACCAATCACAGCTCTTATTAATGACCTTACCACCCAGCTCCATTGACTTTAATGTAAGGAATTTTTTTGGAGAGTAACTGTAAAGCGCGGGGTTAAATTTTTCCCCTCAAAAAATAGTCTATGACGTTGCCTGAGTCACATGGGGTGTCTGTGCAAAATATTGTGATTGTAAATGAGACGGTGCGGATTCCTATAGCGGACACACATACAGTATATATATATATACACATACGCACCTTTATATATTAGATATACGCATATGGCTGACGATTCTGTCTGGGTTTCGTCATTTTAATGACCCAAAAACCGGTGCATGCAGCTTTTTTCGGGCTGTCAAAATGACGGCTAGCGGTTAATGTGTGATTGGTGAGGACTGTCTGCAGAATTGGAGATTTTTCCAGTGATGGTGGACTGTAGAGGTTGGAGGTCAGTATGCACAGGAGGATCTCAGCTCCCCCGGTAAATGCATCACCTGGGTCCTCTCTCTGGAGGATGGTGCAGGGAGGTCAGCTCTGTGTTCAAAGAGGCAAAGTCCGGCAATAGAAGAAAGTTGTTTCCAGCATCACGTCCAAGAAATAAGGTTAAAAACCAATTTTATTCCATAACTTGTGTAAATCTAGCCGGATATAAGATTAAGAACCTCTTTTAAGTGTGAAACGTGTCAGCAATTGTTTTAGAGTTCGTGGACGTCCATCCAATCTAGTGTTGGTTTTAACCTTATGTAATAAAATTGTTTTTTAACCTTTTCTTAGACGTGATGCTGGAAACAACTTTTTTCTATTGCTGAAGGTTTGAGGAGTAGAGGTGGAGCTGTGGTGGAGTCTGAAGGGGGCCCGAAAATTTTGGCAGTATGGGGCCCTGAAATTCCTGGTGGCAGCCCTGGCTGGAGGGGCCCCGGGGCGGCTGCCCGTGGTGTGTGCGTTTTCACTTTCATGCATCATGCCCCCGGGGCCATCACCTCACCAAGCAGCTGATTAACGCCGCTGGGAGTCGGCACTGTTTGTATAGCTGTAGTCTGGCCAACGCAGAGATTCAGATGCGCCCACACTGCACACTGTGCAAGGCCTGTGCTGAAGAGGAGGGAGTGACCAGGCAGCAGCTTCTTCTAGTGAGAGATGCCAGAAGGAGAACAGCCAATCAGGAGAGGGGGCGGGGCTTGTTCAGTACAGCTGCGGGAGAATGAAATGAGAAAAGGGAAAACAGTGCAGGAGTGAAGGAGTAGAGACCACAGAAAAGAGAGAAAAGCAAACAGAGCAGAAAAAACAGTGAGAAGCGGAAAACAGAAGGAACAGAGAGAAAAAGCAGAGGACAGGAGGAGCAGCCAGGAAGGCTCACAGGAAGTGCAGCAGGGAGGCCGGAGTCACTATCATCATCTCTCACAGCACAGGAGCAGGTGAGTATTATAATGTACAAATGTCAGTAACACTACAGAAAAACTGCCCTGTGCTGTGCTATCACTCTGTGTGTGTGTGTTGCCCCTGTGCCAATACTGTGTGTGTGCTGCCCCTGTGCTGTGCCATCACTGTGTGTGTTGCCCCGTGCTGTGCCATCACTGTGTTTATGTGTGTGTTGCCCCTGTGCTCCTGTGCTATCACTGTGTGTGTTGCCCCTGTGTTGTACCATCACTGTGTGTGTTGCCCCTGTGCTGTGCCATCACTGTGTGTGTTACCCTGTGCTGTGCCATCACTGTGTTTATGTGTGTGTTGCCCCTGTGCTGCTGTGCCATCACTGTGTGTGTTGCCCCTGTGTTGTGCCATCACTGTGTGTGTTGTTCCTGTGCTGTGCCATCACTTTGTGTGTTGCCTCTGTGCTGTGCCATCACTGTGTGTGTGTGTTGCCCCTGTGCCATCACTCTGTGTGTGTGTGTGTGTATTATCCCTACACTTTGCAGAGTTGTACTATAGATCCAAAGGCTATAAAGAGGGTCATAATCGTTACCATTAAATGGGGGAGACAGATGTGAAAATTTATATTGTGTGGGCTGAGTGGCACGAAGACGGACATCGCTACTTTAGGCCAAGTTCACATATTGCAGATACTTTGGGGATTTGCAGTGTGAACCCACTGGTCTTGGTGCAGTGGCCTTTGCTCAGTAACAGGACGGTGGTTATATTCAGACTCTATGTGGTGATATTTGGTCATGGAATAGAGGCGTTATTTTGCAATGTATTATTGGCCTTTATATGGTGGGTGTTGTTCAATAACACTATGTAGTAGTATGTGTTATTTCTGACTATAACCCGCCCACAGTAACATGTATAATGATTATTATGATAATATTTTGTTTGGGGGGTTTTGATCGGTGGGGGGCCCCATTCAGACTTTTGCTATGGGGCCCCATGATTTCTATGTACGCCCCTGTATACAGCATATTTATCAGACCCACAAATGATGGAGACAGATATAAGCCTACATCAGTTTTTTTATTTCCATTATCCATTGACATGGCAGATGCCAGAGCCGAGTGGGACCACGCTGTCAAAAAGAGCATGGCTGGCTGTGAGACAGTGTCGCGTGATCAGAATGAACTCGGATGAACTCCACCCGACTTCATTGTGATTGCGCAGTTCTGTGTGTGTGCCGCGGCTTGATTTGCGGTCACACGTGAAGGACTCACCTGTGATCGCAAATCCCCTGAGTGACTGCAGTGAGCCGCTCGATCAGCTGTGCTTTTACTCAGGTTACTCGCGGCCACCGCTGCAGTCATCCACCTGAGAGGGTGGCCGCGAGTAACCTCAGTGACAGCACAGCTGATCGCGCGACTCTCTTCAGTTGCTGCATGGAGCTGACAGGAGCGGCGGTGTTCTACTGCCGCTCCTGTCAGTTTCCGATGTAGCAGAGCTGAAAGCGTCGTGGGACCTTGCTTGGATTATGTCGGACCTGGAGGTGTATTTGAGGGGTTAATAAAGTGGTGAAAGAGGGTGTTTTTTTGTCTTTCATTACAAATAAAGGATTTTTTGGATGTGTGTGTTTATTTTATTTAACTTACAGGTTAATCATGGAAGGTATCTCGGAGAGACACGTGCCATGATTAACCTAGAACTTAGTGGCAGCTATGGGCTGCTGCCATTAACTCCTTATTACCCCGTTTGCCACCGCACCAGGACAATTCGGGATGAGCCGGGTAAAGTCCCGGGACTGTCGCATCTAATGGATGCGGCAATTCCGGGCGGCTGCTGGCTGATATTGTTCGGCTGGGGGGCTCCCCATAATCCTGAGAATACCAGCCTTCAGCCGTGTGGCTTTACCCTGGCTGGTATCCAAATTGGGGGGACCGCACGTCGTTATTTTTTTAATTATTTATTTATTTTTTTTACTGCTCGATATAGACACGCCCACCGGCGGCTGTGATTGGTTGCAGTGAGACAGCTGTCACTCAGCGTGGGGGCGTGTCTGACTGCAACCAATCATAGGTGCTGGTGGGCAGGGGAAGTAGGGAATACATGATGGATTAATGAGCGGCTGGCATTTTCAAAAGAGGAGAAGCCGCCACAGTGTGAACGCCGTGCAGCACCGCGCCGGAGATCGTGGATCGGTGAGTATGAGAGAGGGGGTGGGAGGGAGAGATCGACATAGATAGAGAGATAGAGACATAGAGAGAGAGAGAGAGAGAGAGACCGACCGACAGAGAGAGAAAGACGAAAGACCTGCCTTTGTTATGTTAAAAAAACATGCGGATCACAACAATAATGGAATGCAAGCGCACTGCTTCACATTTTGGCAGTATTTTTCTACAACTCATTGATTTCAATAGGTGTAGAGCGCTGCCAAAACGGCAAAAACAATTGACATGCTGCTTCTTCAAACGCAGAGATTTTGACAAATTTTACGCACCTAAAACGCTGCGTTTTTAAAAGCATTGTGCACACAAGAAAGCCCTAATTTCCATAGACTATGCCTGGAAATCAAAACGCATGCAATTTAGCATGAAAACGCTGCAGCTCAGAACGCTGCGGAAATGCAGGAAAAAAATGCAACGTGCGCACACAGCCTTATAGTTAAAAGAACTCGGTAAATAAAAAAAAAAAAACAAAAAAAAAAACAATTGCAGAATTTCACTTTTCTCCCTATTTTGCCACACTTGGAATTTTTTCCCACTTACCATTACATAACATGATAAAATTGATGGTGTCATTCAAAGGTACAACTCATCCCGCAAAAAAAACAAGCCCTCCCATAGAAAAATAAAAAAGGTATGGCTATTGGACTAAGGGGAGGAAAAAAACTAAAGCTCAAAAACAAAAAATCGCCCAATGCTTAAGGGGTTAATAAGGTCAAGTCTAAAAAGTTAGAAGACCATTAATGGGTATTTCTAAAGCTTGCTTTACATGTTGCAATTTCGCATACGATCTCGCCCCCATCGTATGTGTGGCACGTTCAATTTTGTTGAACGTGCCGCACAAACGATTAACCCCCGTCACATGTACTTACCTTCCATACGACCTCGATGTGGGCGGCGAACGTCCACTTCCTGGAGTGGGAGGGACGTTCGGCGTCACATCGACGTCACGCGGCAGCCAGCCAATAGAAGCGGAGGGGCGGAGCTGAGCGGGACGTAAACATCCCGCCCACCTCCTTCCTTCCGCATTGTCAGCCGGGAGCCGCAGGACGCAGGTGAGATCTGTTCATCGCTCCCGGGGTGTCACACACTGCGATGTGCGCTACCCCGGGTACGATGAACAATCTGCCATTCAATCCATGAGGAATGAACGACGTGCGTGCGATGAGCGTTTTACCGTTCAATCGCAATCGCACGTAGCTGTCACACGCTACAATGTACCTTACGATGCCAGATGTGCATCACTTACGACGTGACCCCGCCGACACATTGTAAGATACATTGCAGCGTGTAAAGCGGGCTTAAAGCCAGCTTTACACCTTACAATTAGGTGTGCGATCTCGTATGCGATGTGACACGCCCAGGTTGCATACGGGTTCTTATGAGATCACACGTAGGGCGTTCATTTGCTGTCACACGAGCGTTAGTAGTCTGTTAAATTGATCAATTTTGTGTGCGAACCTTATGTGTTCCGTGACGTATGCATTTGGCACCCTTTTTTTTTTTTTTTTTTTTTTTATTTATTGACTTGCCAAGCGTGTGTAATGTGTAGGGATGCGTTTTTACTATGTCATCTGCCATTCAGCTCTGCTACATGGCCGCTGACAGCAGACACAGACAGCCATGTAGCAGAGCTGAATGGTAGTTGACAGCAGACACAGACAGAGCCGCACTGTCAGAATGAACTCGGGTGAACCTCACCCGACTTCATTGTCATGCTGCGGCTCTGTCTGTGCCGCGTCCTGATTAGCGGTCACCTTTGAAGGACTCACCGGTGACCGCTAAACTCCTGAGTGACTGAATTGAGCAGCCCTCTCTCATATACTCACCGATCCCCGATCCCCGGCGCTGCACGGCGTTCACACTGCTCCGGCGGCTTTTACTGTTTTGAAAAAGCCGGCCGCCCATTAAACAATCTCGTATTCCCTGCTTTCCCCGCCCACCGGCGCCTATGATTGGTTACAGTGAGACACGCCCCCACGCTAAGTGACAGGTGTCACACTGCACCCAATCACAGCAGCCGGTGGGCGTGTCTATACTGTGCAGTGAAATAAATAATTAAATAATTAAAACAAACGGCGTGCGGTCCCCCCCAATTTTAAAACCAGCCAGGTAAAGCCATACGGCTGAAGGCTGGTATTCTCAGGATGGGGAGCTCTACGTTATGGGGAGCCCCCCAGCCTAACAATATCAGCCAACAGCCGCCCAGAATTGCCGCATACATTAGATGCGACAGTTCTGGGACTGTACCCGGCTCTTCCCGATTTGCCCTGGTGCGTTGGCAAATCAGGGTAATAAGGAGTTATTGGCAGCCCATAGCTGCCAATAAGTCCTAGATTAATCATGTCAGGCGTCTATGAGACACCTTCCATGATTAATCTGTAAATTACAGTAAATAAACACACACACGCCCGAAAAAATCCTTTATTATAAATAAAAAACACAAACATATACCCTGGTTAACCACTTTAATCAGCCCCAAAAAGCCCTCCTTGTCCGGCGTAATCCAGGATGGTCCAGCGTCGCATCCAGCGCTGCTGCATGGAGGTGACCGGAGCTGCAGAAGACACCGCCGCTCCTGTCACCTCCACACAGCTAATGAAGACAGCCGCGCGATCAGTTGAGCTGTCACTGAGGTTACCCGCTGTCACTGGATCCAGCGGTGGATGCAGCGGTGGCCGCGGGTAACCTCAGTGACAGCTCAGCTGATCGCGCTACTCACCGCTGCTCCTCTCACCTCCACGCAGCAACTGAGGTGAGTAGCGCGATCAGCTGAGCTGTCACTGAGGTTACCCGCGGCCACCGCTGCATCCACCGCTGGATCCAGTGACAGCGGGTAACCTCAGTGACAGCTCAGCTGATCGCGCGGCTGTCTTCATTTGCTGTGTGGAGGTGACCGGGGCGGCTGTGTCTGCTGCAGCTCCGGTCACCTCCATGCAGCAGCGCTGGATGCGACGCTGGAACATCCTGGAGTATGCCGGACAAGGAGGGCTTTTTGGGGCTGATTAAAGTGGTTAACCAGGGTATATGTTTGTGTTTTTTATTTCTAATAAAGGATTTTTTCGGGCGTGTGTGTGTTTATTTACTGTAATTTACAGATTAATCATGGAGGGTGTCTCATAGACGCCTGACATGATTAATCTAGGACTTATTGGCAGCTATGGGCTGCCAATAACTCCTTATTACCCCGATTTGCCAACGCACCAGGGCAAATCGGGAAGAGCCGGGTACAGTCCCAGAACTGTCGCATCTAATGTATGCGGCAATTCTGGGCGGCTGTTGGCTGATATTGTTAGGCTGGGGGGCTCCCCATAACGTGGAGCTCCCCATCCTGAGAATACCAGCCTTCAGCCGTATGGCTTTATCTGGCTGGTTTTAAAATTGGGGGGGACCGCACGCCTTTTTTTTTAATTATTTAATTATTTATTTCACTGCACAGTATAGACACGCCCACCGGCTGCTGTGATTGGGTGCAGTGTGACACCTGTCACTCAGCGTGGGGGCGTGTCTCACTGTAACCAATCATAGGCGCCGGTGGGCGGGGAAAGCAGGGAATACGAGATTGTTTAATGGGCGGCCGGCTTTTTCAAAACAGTAAAAGCCGCCGGAGCAGTGTGAATGCCGTGCAGCGCCGGGGATCGGAGATCGGTGAGTATGAGAGAGGGGGTAAGAGGGATAGACTGACATGGACAGAGAGAGAGGGACAGAGATAGTGACGGACTGACAGAGATTAGTGAATGACAGACATTGTGAGGCGCTTCAGAACGCAGCTTTTCAGCTGCGCTCTGAAGCAGACCTTTTTTAAGCTGCGGTGCAGAGCGCACACCTGCGCACATAGCCTCAGACATCAAAATCATATGAGGGATGTCACACGTTACAATTGACTAGGTTCATACAACAAAACGTCCAATGTATGAGGAATAAACGACGTGTATGCGATCACCGTATTTTCGTTCAATCTTGATTGCACGTAGGTGTCACACGCAAATACGTCACGAACGATGCAGGATGTGCGTCACTTACAACTTGACCCCGACGATGGATTGAAAGATTTATTGAAGCGTGAAAAGCAGGCATAAGGGTCAAAAGTTGCTTAAATCTGTTCATGAGATACATCTTGATCATAGTACACAATGTATATAGTTACTGATAACTTCAATACCCTTCTGTCTATTATTAACCCCTAACTAGTGGTCCATCAGATCAGATGATAAATCATTGAGTAAATAGATTGGAGTGATATGTTTTTGACTTATTCTACTTTGTATTTCTGTATTTCTGTCTAGAAGTGATATGTGAGTGAATTAATATATGCTTTAAAAAAAATGCTTTCTTCATGACTACTATTAATATGTAGTTAAACCAAAGTGGCACAAGATGGCAGAACGAGAAATCTTATTTATTTAAAAGGGCTGCTGCATCTGTATATACAGTATGGATAATCAAATGGAAATTCATGCTGTGAAAACTCATAGCAGCACAATGTATATGAAGCCAAGAGGAAAAACCAATGAATATTAGAAAACTAAGAATTTGTGGAACCCGCAAAAAAAACAAAAAACACAAAGAAGAGAGGATTTCTTGAACACACTATCTAGGTAAAATATGCTGTACATATACAGTGGGAAAAATAAGTATGGTATTTGATACAATGCCGGTTTTGCAAGCTTTCACACCTACAAAGAATGGAGAGTTCTATCATTTTTTTTGTAGCCACACTTCAATTGTGGGAGACAGAATCCCCGCTGAAAATCTAGAAAATCGCATTGTATGGTCTTTAAATAATTAATTTGTGTGCCGCCCCCGTGCCAGCAGCCGGCTGCTGCTTGGATCCGGATCCGCAGTGGCTCGAGGGGTCTCCGGACCCGGGGGTCGTGCAGCCCCTCAATGAAAGGGGGGGATATTTACAGGGGGGAAATGGAAAGTTTGTGACGCCACCCACGGTGTGTGGTAATGTGAGAGACCATCGCTGCCGTCGGGGAGCCCGGTGACGATGGTTTGGCAGCCTGATGTTTAATCCCTCCGTGGATATGGGGTTTGTGTCCCGAGGCCCGTTGGATGGTGTGGTGCTTGGGTGCTGTATGGAGTAGGAACAGGGGTTCTCAGTGTACTCACTCAGTCCAGGAAATAACAACAACGACAGCTTGTAAACCAGAATTCTGAGCACCACTGCAGCTTGTAGGGAGGGGAGCATGCTTGGGTCCGTGCCCTTGGTGTTGCTGTTAGCCTGTGGCCCTGTCCTTGGCACCTCTGTCTCTGTTGGACCTATGGGTATAAAACTCTTTGGGTCCCGGTCACCCGTATGGCTAACGGAGTGAGCTTGCTCTCAGGGTTCACGCATAGAATTCTTTGGACTGTATTGGGAAAGTGCTATCCCATCGGTGCGCTAGTACCCCGATTTTGGAGTGGGTTGGGGATGAATCTTGAATTCTTCACCCCCGTCGGGTAAATTACCGGAGCACATGAAGCTACTTTCCGGCCTGGGGTCCACGTACCCCGTCGTGCCCTGGCCCCTGCCCGGTGATAGCTCAAGGCCGCCGGCTGCCCTCCTCGGCTGTCCGTGCCCCCTGACACTATCCCCTGCAACCGGGGTTCCAGCTCCTACTAGGCCCAGACCAACGTCTGCCACCTAGTACACAGGAGCTCTCCTCCGTGACCTCTCCCTTTCAGAGAGTCACTTCTCCTCCACCTCTCTTTTCAACTTCCCAAGCTCAACTTCAGCTCAATGGTCACTTTATTCACTTTCCTCTCACCAACCCCCCATGTGGGCGGCCCTATTCCCTTCAGGCCCCTCAATGGTGTGTCTGGTGGGTAAAGTGTGAAGTGTTCCTAGGATTTCGATTGGCTAAGCTGTTAGCAACACCATAGAACCAGGACCCGTAACTAAGGAGGGTGGATACTGTGCAGAAGGGCAGATTGCACAATAACAATATCCTGTGACGACCTGATAGGCCAAGGCGTCACATTTGCATTTTATTGCATGAAATAAGTATTTGATCACCTAACAACCAGCAAGAATTCTGTCTCTCACAGATCTGTGATTTTTCTTTATGAAGCACTCCTACTCTGCACTTACGACCTGTAGTAACTACATCTGTATAAAAGACACCTGTCCACACAGTCAATCAATCACACTCCAACCTCTCCACCATGGTCAAGACCAAAGAAATGGCTAAGAACACCAGGGACAAAATTGTAGACATGCACAAGGCTGGCATGGGCTAAAGGACAATAGGCAAGCAGCTTGGTGAGAAGGCAACAACTATTGGCGCAATTATTAGAAAATGGAAAAAACACAAGATGACTGTCCATCTTAATCGCTCTGGGGCTCCATGCAAGATCTTACCTCGTGGGGTAAGGATGATTCTGAGAAAGGTCAGGAATCAACCCAGAACTATACGGGAGGACCTGGTCAATTCCCTGAAGAGAGCTGTGACCACAGTCACAAAAATTACCACAAGTAACATACTACGCTGTCATGGATTAAAATCCTGCAGGGCACGCAAAGTCCCCCTGCACACGCCAGCACATATCCCGTCCCGTTTGAAGTTTGCCAATGACCATCTGGATGATCCAGAGGAGGCATAGGACAAGGTCATGTGTTCAGATGAAACCAAAATAAAACATTTTGGTATCAACTTCACTCGCCGTGTTTGGAGGAAAAAGGATGAGTACAATCCCAAGAAGATCGTCCCAACCGTAAAGCATGGGAGTGGAAACCTCATACTTTGGTGGTACTTTTGTGCAAAGAGGACAGGACAACTGCACTGTATTGAAGAAAGGAAGGATGGGGTCATGTATCACAAGATTTTGGCCAACTACTTCCTTAACTTAGTAAGAGCATTGACGATGGGTCGTGGTTGGGTCTTCCAGCATGACAATGACCTGAAACACACAGCCAGGGCAACTAAGGTGTGGCTTCGTAAGAAGCATTTCAAGGTCCTGGAGTGACAATATCAGTCTCCAGACCTGAACCTAATAGAAAATATTTGGAGGGAGCTGAAACTCAATGTTGCCCAGCAACAGCCTGACAAAACCTGAACGATCTGGAGAAGTTCTGTATGGAGGAGTGGGCCAAAAACCCCTGCTGCAATGTGTGCAAACTTGGTCAAGAATTACAGGAAACGTCTGATCTCTGTAATTTGAAACAAAGGGTTCTGTACCAAATATTAAGTTCTGTTTTTCTATTGTATCAAATAATTATTTCATCCAATAAAATGCAGATTAATTATTTAAATATTACACTGTAATTTTCTAGTTTTCTTTTATTCTGTCTGTCACAGTTGAAGTGTACCTACAATAATAATTACAGCCCTCTCCATTCTTTGTAGGTGGGAAAACTTGATAAATTGGCAGTGTATAAAATACTTATTTCCCCACTGTACATATTTATGAAACATATAGAAGGAAATTCTTTTTAAACAATCTACCCGTATCACAAACATAAACGATTCAAGTGATATAAAGTCATTTTGTTATAATATAATGTAAAAGAAAAGAATTATGACTGTATACAATATATAATACAGTGCCTTGCGAAAGTATTCGGTCCCCTTGAATTTGTCAACCTTTTCCCACATTTTAGGCTTCAAACATAAAGATAAAAATGTTAATGTTATGGTGAAGAATGAACAAATAATGGGACACAATTCTCAAATTGAACGAAATTTATTGCTTACTTTAAACTTTTTTAAAAAATAAATAACTGAAAATTGGGGTGTGCAATATTATTCGTCCCATTTTACTTTTAGTGCAGCAAACTCACTCCAGAAGTTCATTGAGGATCTCTGAATGATCCAATGTTGTTATAAATGACTGATGATGATAAATATAAGCCATCTGTGTGTAATCAAGTCTCTGTATAAATGCACCTGCTCTGTGATAGTCTCAGTGTTCTGTTTAAAGCACAGAGAGCATCATGAAGACCAAGGAACACAACAGGCAGGTCCGTGATACTGTTGTGGAGAAGTTTAAAGCCGGATCTGGTTACAAAAAGATTTCCAAAACTTTAAACATACCAAGGAGCACAGTTCAAGCGATCATATTGAAATGGAAGGAGTATCATACCACTGCAAATCTACCAAGACCCGGCCGTCCATCCAAACTTTCATCTCAAACAAGGAGATGACTGATCAGAGATGCAGCCAAGAGGCCCATGATCACTCTGGATGAACTGCAGAGATCTACAGCTGAAGTGGGAGAATCTGTCTAAAGGACAACAATCAGTCATACACTGCACAAATCTGGCCTTTATGGAAGCGTGGCAAGGAGAAAGCCATTTCTCAAAGATATCCATAAAAAGTGTTGTTTAAAGTTTGCCACAAGCCACCTGGGAGACACACCAAACATGTGGAAGAAGGTGCTTTGGTCAGATGAAACCAAAATCGAACTATTTGGGCACAATGCCAAATTATATATGTTTGGCGTAAAAGCAACACAGCTCATCACCCTGAACACACCATCCCCACTGCCAGACATGGTGGTGGCAGCATCATGGTTTGGACTTGCTTTTCTTCAGCAACGACAGGGAAGATGTTTAAAATTTATGGGAAGATTGATAGAGCCAAATACAGGACCATTCTTGAAGAAAACCTGTTGGAGTCTGCAAAAGACCTGAGACTGGAATGGAGATTTGTCTTCCAACAAGACAATGATCCCAAACATAAAGCAAAATCTACAATGGCATGGTTCACAAATAAACGTATCCAGGTGTTATAATGGCCAAGTTAAAGTCCAGACCTGAATCCAATCGAGAATCTGTAGAAAGAGCTGAAAACTGCTGTTCACAAACGCTCTCCATCCAACCTTACTCAGCTCGAGCTATTTGCAAAGGAAGAATGGGCAAGAATTTCAGTCTCTCGATGTACAAAACTGATAGACATACCCATAATCACAGCAAAAGGTGGCGCTACAAAGTATTAACTTAAAGGGGACGAAAAATATTGCACGCCCCAATTTTCAGTTTATTATTTTTTATAAAAGTTCAAAATAAACAATACATTTTGTTCAACTTCACAATTGTGTCCCACTTGTTGTTGATTCTTCACCGTAACATTAAAATTTTTATCTTTATGTTTGAAGCCTCAAATGTGGGAAAAGGTTGAAAAATTCAAGGAAGCCAAATACTTTTGCAAGGCACTGTATCAGTATAACATAATACAAACATTATATAAATATTACAGCATTAATGACACTTGTAACACATGTCTATTCTGACAGTGAAGATGCATTTTCACCCCCGGAGGTATTTAGGCTGTAGTGTAGTATTGTTGTCATTAACTAATAAACCAGATCAATCACCTTACAGCGACACTCATCAGTCAGCCTGAAGGCTCTGTTCTTCATGGGGCTTTCAAGCCCTTGACAGATGATACCAAGTACTCGGCAAAATAGGTAGAAACGGATGGATTACATGTGCTTACATGAAACAATAAAGAAGAAAAACAGACGATTGTACAAACAATGGGGCAGACCTCAGGATAGGTTTATGATGCTTGTAAATCCATTGAGAGCATAACTACAGTTCTTGGAAGAGTGTGTAAAAGTATCAGCTAATTTATTGCACCACTTGTACTACTTTTTTATATATTTTTTAGAAAAATATCCTTCAGCAATAACGTAGGGTTCAAATCTCACCACTGAGACGTAAACTAAATTTGACCCCCATCACAAGTATATATTTGAGAGGTATCTCTTCATTGAGTGGCCAAGTCTACTTAAGTCTATGGGAATTATGGACAGCAGTCCTAATGATGGCATAGACATTACAGAGAGACACACCTATTCCAGTAAACCTATTCTCTGATTGATAAGATCAAAGAATGCCCATAGAGGACATGAGAGTTGGGGGTTCTCAGAGATGTACATAATGTGATGCTACCACTAGGGGGAACCACTACTCAGGGAGGATGTAGTGCTTCAAAGTGTAGTTAGGCGCAAGCCCACTAGAGGTCATTACAATCCGTGGAAGGATGCAATAGAATGGTCGATCAAGCCAAAGGTCAGTGCCGGGAAGTCACGTAGGTACAGAGGAGGAAGCAGAGCTGGAGTCAAGTGAGAGTTGAGGGTTGGAAAGCCAGGAGGTATCATCAGGAGCCAGTCGGGAGCAGAGCCGTAGTCAGATAGCAAGTCAGGGTCGGTAACCGAGAGGACAAGTAAAGATAGATCAGTGAATGGAGACGGGATAACAAGGCAGAGAGTGGGTCAGGAAGACAGGGAGGTAAAACAGATGGGAAGGACAGAGGTCAGGGAAAGGAGTACTAGGTAGCAGGCAGGATCAGAACAGACTCACAGGAACCAGAAGCACACACTATCAGTGGTGGTGTACCGAGGAAAGCAGTTCCAAGATAAGGCAGTGTGACCCCCAGAATGAGACACGACAGAATAGGCTCCTCCCATCAGACCTAGCCTAGGAGAATGCAGATGGCAGGAAAACAAATACATACAATGGCTCTGCACAAGCAGAGTCATATGTGACTCATGACACATAAACCATATAAATAGTGACAAAGCTACATAATTGTGCTCTATAGTCAAAGCCACCACCTGGTAGACTGCTCTTACACATATCAGGCAAGTTATTTTCCTGGCCTAATGTAATCAATTTAGCTGGAGGTTAGTGGGCACCCAACAGGCCGTGGTTTCAGACATCAACATTAAAAACGTGTTTGTGAGCAATATTTTCTACCTTTCAGGAACAAATAATATAGTAGACTGTTCAGCGATTACAAAATCTTGGAAGTGATCTACAGTCAGTATCGAGTTACTCAATTACAACCTCATTAGAAGTTCAGTATTAGTAAGACCCAAGAAAACTGGACTTTTAATTTATCCTGACCACAACCATGAGCTTCTGTTAGAATTTTTTATTCCTCATTTTCGTTTTATTTTTTTTTTGTATTGGAGAATGGTTCCTTTCCTTTTTTTGACTTCTTCTTGGCTACTTTCTTTGCTCTCTAAAGGCCACGTCTCACTAAGCGACATCGCTTGCAACATCACTGCTGAATCACGGTTTTTGTGACGCAACAGCAATTTTGCTAGCGATGTTGCTATGTGTGACATCCAGCAACAACCTGGCCCCTGCTGTGAGGTCGCCGGTTGTTGCTGAATGTCCTGGATCATTTTTTAGTTGTTGCTCTCCCGCTGTGAAGCACACATCGCTGTGTGTGACAGCGATACAGCAACAACTGAATGTGCAGGAAGCAGGAGCCGGCTTCTGCGGACGCTAGTAACCAAGGTAAATATCGGGTAACCAAGAAGCCCTTTGCTTGGTTACCCGATATTTACCTTAGTTACTAGCGTCCGCCGCTCTCAGGCTGCCAGTGCCGGCTCCCTGCTCCCTGCACATGTAGCCAGAGTACACATCTGGTAAATAAGCGAAGCGGTTTGCTTATTAACCCGATGTGTACTCTGGCTAGGAGTGCAGGGAGCCAGCGCTAAGCGGTGTGCGTTGGTAACCAAGGTAAATATCGGGTAACCAAGCGCTTGGTTACCCGATATTTACCTTAGTTACCAATCGCAGCATCGCTTCCACGCGTAACTGCTGACTGGGGGCTGGTCACTGGTCGATGGTGAGATCTGTCTATTTGACAGCTCACCAGCAACCCGTGTAGCGACGCTCCAGCGATCCCTGCCAGGTCAGGTCGCTGGTGGGATCGCTGGATTGTCGCTTAGTGTGACGGTACCTTAATGCTCCTTCCATGACACCTGGCCAGTACAAAGTATTTGTGATCAGGCAGCAATCTCATTTTATTACTGAACAACTACAGTGCTGTCGGATAATCCATTTGTAATTTAAGTGTGACAAACATGCAAAAGGATAAGAAATCATTAAGGGGCCAACACTTTCACACTACTGTATGCACAGTTGAAACCAGAAGTTTCCATCCACTATCTATAATGACATCTGCAGGTTTTTCTCACTATCTGGCATGAAATCAGAATAAACCTTTCCCATTGTAGGTGAATTAGGAACCAAAATTATTTATATTTGCCAAATGCCAGAATAATGTGAGAGACTGTTTGAAGGCATTTTTATTACTTTCTGCAAAGTAAAAAGTTTTCATACATTTCATTAGTATTTGGTCCCATTGCCCTTTAAACTGTATGACTTGGGTCAAACGTTTTCAATATCCTTCCAGAAACTTCTCACAATAGTTGGTCGGAATTTGGACTCATTCCTCCTGACAGAACTGGTGTAACTGAGCCATGTTTGTAGGTCGCCTTTTCAGCTTTGCTCATAAATTTTCAGTTGTACTTTTCCAATCTGCCAATGAGCCAAAATTCACATTAAGGCCATGTGCCCACGGGACGCTCGTACCTGCGGATGTATCCGCAGGTACGGCCGCATGTTTCCCGCAGCTGCCCGCTGGCAGCCGCAGCTATTTTTAGCTGCGAGTTTCCAGCGGAACAGCTGCGGGAAACATGCGGAGATTCACGCGATTTACCTGAGGACGTCCCGGCCACTATCTCCATAGCGGAGGGCCGGGATCTCCGCAAGTAAATCCGCATGAATAATTGACATGCAGTTAGGTGCGGCTGAGGGATCTCCGCAGGAGATTCCGCAGCCGCACTTTCCGCAGCGTGGACACAGACACTCCCCATGTCCCATAGGGTAACATGGGGAGTACCTGCACATGCTAGAACCTGCGGATTTATCTGGAAAATCCAGATAAATCTGCAGGTTTTCTGCGGCAAACTCCGCAGCAAAAAGCTCCCGTGGGCACATGGCCTTAGGCTCTGTGCCCACAGGACTCTGCATCTGCGGATTTTTCTGCATCAAAATCTGCAGCTTTCCCCCGGAATCCGCACCTTTTCATAGGTGCGGATTTGATGCGGATTTGACGCGGATTTGACGCGGATTTTGTTGCAGATTTTGAGATTTTTTTTAATTCAATTGAATAGGCAAAATCCGCATGAAAATCCGCAACAATAATTGACATGCTGCAGATTTTTCCGCATGAAAATCCGCACGATTTCCGCTGCGGAAAAATCCGCAGCGTGGGCACAGCATTTCCCAAATTCCATAGAAATGGCTGGGGAGTAGCTGTGCTGCAGATTTCTGGAAAATTTCCGCAGCGTGGGCACATAGCCTTAGGCTGTGTGCGCACGTTGCATTTTTTCCTACGTTTCCGCAGCGTTTTGAGCTGCAGCGTTTTCATGCCAAATTGCATGCATTTTGATTTCCAGGCATAGTCTATGGAAATTAGGGCTTTCTTGTGCGCACGATACTTTTAAAAATGCAGCGTTTTAGGTGCATAAAATTTACCGAAAACTGCGTTTGAAGAAGCAACATGTCAATTGTTTTTGCCATTTTGGCAGCGTTTTACACCCATTGAAATCAATGAGTTGTAGATAAACACTGCCAAAATGTTAAGCAGTGCGTTTGCATTGCATTATTGTTGCGATCCGCATGTTTTTTTAACATAACAAAGGCAGGTCTTTCGTCTTTCTCTCTCTCTCTGTCGGTTGGTCGGTCTGTCGGTCGGTCTGTCTCTCTCTATGTCTCTATCTCTCTCTCTGTCCATGTCGGTCTCTCCCTCCCACCCCCTCTCTCATACTCACCGATCCACGATCTCTGGCGCGGCGCTTTTCATGGCGTTCACACTGTGGCGGCTTCTCCTCTTTTGAAAATGCCGGCCGCTCATTAATCCATCACGTATTCCCTGCTTCCCCCGCCCACCGGCGCCTATCATTGGTTGCAGTCAGACACGCCCCCACGCTGAGTGACAGCTGTCTCACTGCAACCAATCACAGCCGCCGGTGGGCGTGTCTATTTCGAGCAGTAAAAAAATAAATAAATGATTAAAAAAAAAAAACGACGTGCGGTCCCCCCAATTTGGATACCAGCCAGGGTAAAGCCACACGGCTGAAGGCTGGTATTCTCAGGATGGGGAGCTCCACGTTATGGGGAGCACCCCAGCCGAACAATATCAGCCAGCAGCCACCCGGAATTGCCACATCCATTAGATGTGACAGTCCTGGGACTTTACCTCCCGAATTGCCCTGGTGCGGTGGCAAACAGGGTAATAAGGAGTTAATGGCAGCAGCCCATAGCTGTCACTAAGTCCTAGGTTAATCATGGCAGGTGTTTCTCCGAAATAACTTCCATGATTAACCTGTAAGTTAAATAAAATAAACACACAGATCCAAAAAATCCTTTATTTGTAATGAAAGACAAAAAAACACCCTCTTTCACCACTTTATTAACCCCTCAAAAACAGCTCCAGGTCCGACGTAATCCACGCAAAGTCCCACAACACTGTATTAACCCCTCAAAAACACCTCCAGGTCCAACGTAATCCACGCAAGGGCCCACGACGCTTTCAGCTCTGCTACATCGGAAGCTGACAGGAGCGGCAGTAGAACACCGCCGCTCCTGTCAGCTCCATGCAGCAACTTAAGTGAGTCGTGCGATCAGCTGTGCTGTCACTGAGGTTACTTGCAGCCACCGTTCTCAGGTGGATGACTGCAGCTGTGGCCGCGAGTAACCTAAGTGAAAGCGCAGCTGATCGCGCGGCTCACTGCAGTCACTCAGGGGATTTGCGATCACAGGTGAGTCCTTCACGTGTGACCACAAATCAAGCCACGGCACACGCACAGAGCCGCGCAATCTCAATGAAGTTGGGTGAAGTTCATCCGAGTTCATTGTGATTGCGCGGCATTGTCTCGCAGCCAACCATGCTCTTTTTGACAGTGCGGTCCCACTCGGCTCTGCTGCAAGTCTATGGGGATGCTGCAGAGCTGAGTGGGACCGCACTGTGAAAAATGTGCGTTCTGGATGCTTTTCCCACTCTGTCTATGGCAGAGAAAGCATCCAGAACGCATGAATTCTCCAGGAATGTGCGCACGTTGCGTTCTGACGAATGCGTCTCAGTACACAGCTTTTTTGGCTGCGTTCTGAGATGCACAGGCAGTGACTTACACGCTGCGGAATAGAACGCAACGTGCGCACATAGCCTTATGGTCACTTCAACATTTATGAAGAAGAGAAGGGTGAAAATAATTCAATGGCAAGAGTGTTTCTTGTCCTAATCTGAACTCAAACACCTATGTGGAATTCTGAAGAGACAAGTTGAGCATCACTATCCATCCAGCATCCAGGATCTAAAAGGGGTCATTCTTGAAGAATACAAAAAGATGGGTCTTTAAATATGTCACCAACTTGTTCATTCCATTCCTAGAAGAAATACTAGATATAATAGTTTTGATGTGGGATGAATTCATTTTTGCATCAACTAATTTGACTTAGGCCTGGTACACACGGTGAGTAAAATGGGTCAAGTGGAATGCGATAAAAAAAATCACATTCCACTTAAGCTGGGTTTACACACTGCAACATCGCAAACGACATCGCTGTAACGTCACCGGTTTTGTGACGTTACAGCGACCTCCCCAGCGACATTGCAGTGTGTGAAACCTATCAGCGACCTGGCCCCTGCTGTGAAGTTGTGATCGCTAAAAATCGTTCAGGACCATTCCTAGGTCCTTTGTTTCCCACTGTGCAGCATGCATCGCTAGCAAGTTTCAGTGTGTAAAGGGGACTTTACAGCGACTCCGCGGCTCTGTCTGTGTAGCGTCCTGATTAGCGGTCACCAGTGAAGGATTCACCGGTGACCGCTAATCCCCCGAGTGACTGAAGTGTCCCCCCCTCTCTCATACTCACCGATCCCCGATCACCGGCGCTGCACGGCGTTCACTCTGCTCCAGCGGCTTTTCCTTTTTTGAAAAAGCCGGCCGCTCATTAAACAATCTCGTATTCCCTGCTTTTCCCCGCCCACCGGCAAATATGATTGGTTGCAGTGAGACACGCCCACACGCTGAGTGACAGCTGTGTCACTGCACCCAATCACAGCAGCCGGTGGGCGTGTCTATACTGTGCAGTAAAATAAATAAATAAATAATTAAAAAATCCGGCGTGAGGTCCCCCCCAATTTTAATACCAGCCAGATAAAGCCATACGGTTAAAGGCTGGTATTCTCAGGATGGGGAGCTCCACGTTATGGGGAGCCCCCCAGCCTAACAATATCAGCCAGCAGCCGCCCAGAATTGCCGCATACATTAGATGCGACAGTTCTGGGACTGTACCCGGCTCTTCCCGATTTGCCCTGGTGCGTTGGCAAATCGGGGTAATAAGGAGTTATTGGCAGCCCATAGCTGCCAATAAGTCCTAGATTAATCATGTCAGGCGTCTCCCCGAGATACCTTCCATGATTAATCTGTAAATTACAGTTAAAAAACACACACCCGAAAAATCCTTTATTAGAAATAAAAAACACTAACAAATTCCCTCATTACCAATTTATTATCCACAACAAAGCCGTCCTTGTCCGGCGTAATCCACGGTCCTCCAGCGTCGCATCCAGCTCTGCTGCATGAAGGTGACAGGAGCAGCAGAAGACACAGCCACTCCTGTCACCTCCACGCAGCTAATGAAGAGAGCCGTGTGATCGGCTGAGCTGTCACTGAGGTTACCTGGATCCAGCGGTGGATGCAGCGGTTGGCCAGGTCTGCCTGTTTGACAGCTCACCAGAGACTTTGTAGCGATCCCGGCTAGGTTGAGATCGCAGGTTGGATCGCTAGAAAGTCTCAGTGTGTAAACCCAGCTTTAGACCAATGTTATCAGGCAGTTCACATCTGCGATTGTTTTCTCAGCCCTTATCAGACCGAGAAAACATTAGCAGCGTGCTGTGAGTAACAGTTCACTCACACCCATACAAGTCTATGGCTGCGAGTGAAATATCAGACTGCACTCAGATAACACCGGAGTGCAGTGCGATAATTGCATCAGCTGACAATGGAAGAGGAGAGATTAATCTCGCCCTCTCATCCACAGCTGTGATCCAATCACAGGATCGGATCACAGGATCCAATCACAGGATCGGATCACAGTATAATAACACTCTGCTCATGCTCGCAGTAGAGCGGGAGATAAGGGTCATTAGTATATCGCATCTGATGCTCTCGCATTGGATGCTACGCGCTCTTGGGGCCTTGCCCTAAAACTGAAGATTTTGTAAAGAAACTTACATTATAATCACAAAAATGAATTCATCCCTCACATTTTTGTAAATATGCTATTTTATCTTTTCATGGGACAGCACTGAAGCAGTCAGTGTCCAGCTTATATAACAGTGTAAATTTGGTGCCCTTTCAAAAACCACTGGCAACAAATGTGAATGCACCCCTAAGTGACAACAGCCAAACTGTACCCAAAGTGTCACTATTTTGTATGGCCACCATTATTTCCAAGCTCTGCCTTAAGGCTAAGACCCCACTTTGCGTTTACCTACTTGCAGTTCTAAATGCACGTTTTGGGCTTAATTGATTTGACTAAAGTTGCCTTTTTCAGAAATTTAGCGCTAAAAACGCATGCGTATTTACCGCGTTTTAGATGCGTTTTCAGCGTTTTTTACATGCTTTACCACCTGCATTTTGACAGATGCGTTTTGAACATCAAGACATTGCTAAATAAAGTTTAATCTGTCAAACACAGTGAAAAAAGAGAAAAAAAGGTGACAAAACGCACCCAAAATGGCAAAAACAATTGACATGCTGCTTCTTTGAACGCATGGTTTTTGCCATAAAATATGCAAATTAAACGCAGTGTTTAGAAATGCAAAGTGGGGTCTCGAAATCCCCATTTTCCATAGACTTTGCTGTGAAATCAAAACGCATGCCTTTTGGCATGAAAAAGGTGCTTCTCAAAACAAACCTAAAAAGCACCAAAAACGCAGGTGAAAACGCAAAGTGGGGTCTTAGCCTAACTCTCTTGAGCATGGAGGTCACTAGAGCTTCACAGGAGCCGCTGAACTCCTCTTCCATCCTCCATGATTATCACGGAGCTGGTGGATGTTACAAAAACGTGGAAATGAATGACGCTATACAAGTAGAATAAATACATGTATAGGTTAAAGGGAACCTGTCACCACTTTTTTGGACTATAAGCTGCGGCCACCACCACCAGGCTCTTATATACAGCATTCTAACATGCTGTATATAAGAGCCCAGGCAGCTGTGAGAACATAAAAAACACTATATAATACTTACCTAACGGTTGCGCGGTTGGCCGTTGACCGGTGCCGGTGTTGCCTCTTTCAGCCATCTTTGTCGCCGCCTCTGTCGTCCTTTTGAAGCTGCGGTGCATGACGCGTCCGACATCATACACACTTGCCGGCATTCAGGTCCTGAGCAGGCGCACTTTGATCTTCCCTGAGCATGGCAGATCAAAGTATTGTAGTGCGCCTGTGCAGGATCGGTGAGTGTGCATGACGTAGATGCATTATGCACCGCAGCTTCAGAAAGAGGATGAAGATGGCCGAAAGAGGTGGCGCCGGCATCGGACAACGGAGACGCCCATATGGCCAACCGCGCGACCGTTAGGTAAGTATTATAAAATCCTTTTTATGTTCTACACAGCGACCTGGGTTCTTATATACAGCATGTTAGAATGCAGTATATAAGTGCCCACTGGTGGTGGTTGCAGCTTATAAGCCAAAAAAGTGGTGACAGGTTCCCTTTAAGAACATGTAGTCAGAGCAGCCTGGGCTCTTATATACAGCATGTTAGAATGCTGTATATCAGAGCCTGGTGGTGGTGGTCGCTGCTTATACACCAAAAAAGTGGTGACAGGTTCCCTTTAAGAACATGTAGTCAAGAAGATCACAAATCAGCACATGCATTATTCAGACCTACGCGTGCTATAAATATACATTTATAATTTAACTCACTCTCTTTAGTTCTTACAATAAAACAATGCCACTCACTTAACCCTACTTACTTATGAAAATACCTTTAACGTTGAGCCATTTAGAAGCTCTAGTGAATACCAGTGAGGGGCCTGAGGCATGCCACCTGCTTGAGTAGCATTTCCTTTTGTCTTATTGTAGTATTATTGTGCACTGGGGGCCATGAATGTTTATACAACACACAATTGGGTCATAGTCAACTTAGTAAATAGATCCATGTCCATTTTAAACAGAGCTGTCACTACAACATTAAAAATAGTATACATTGTCCAATTCCAAAAAAAAAAAGAAATGTACAATCCTTTTTGTTAGGCTCTTCCCATCCAGACCAGACCTTTTAGCATTCTTAAATGTTAAATGTAGCTCGAGTAGTTTACCTGACTTTTTTTTTTTTACGAGTCCTACCTTTGGATACACGTTAGATATTGTTCAGCTGACAGCTCCAGTGCCTTGAAAAAGTATTCATACCCTGTAAACTTTTCCACTTTTTTTCAGCCTGCACCCACAAAATCAAATTCATTTTATTGGGATTTGATGTCCTATACCAACACTAGATATCAAGTATTTGTGAAGTATAAAGGAAATAATGATACATGGTTTTCTAAATATTTTTAAACAGAAAAGTATGAAAATTGTGATGTGCAATTGTATTCAGCCCCCTTAGTCAATGCTTTGTAGGACCTTTCACTGCAATTCTTGCTGCAAGTCTTTTAGGGTATTTCTCTACCAGCTTTGCAGATCTAGAGGCTGAGTTTTGCACATTCTTCTTTATAAACTAGCTGTAGCTCAGTGAGATTGGATGGAGGCATCTGTGAACAGCAATTTTCAAGTTTTGCCACAGATTCTCAAAGGGCTTTAGATCTGGACTGTGATTGGGCCATTCACACACATGAATATGCTTTTATTTAAATCATTCCATTGTAGCTCTGGCAGTATAGGGTCGTTGTCCTGCTGGAAGGTGAACCTAGGACCCAGTCTAGTGTCTTTTGCAGTCTCTAGCAGGTTTTCTTCTAGGATTGCCCTCGATTTACCTTCTAATCAACTATGACCAGCTTCCCTGTCTTTCATGACGTAAAGCCTCCCAACAGCATGATGCTGCCACCACCATGTTTGGTGGTGGGAATGGTGTTTTCAGAGTGATGAGCAGTGCTAGTTTTCTGCCACACAGAGCATTTTTCACTAAAGTCCAAAAAGTTGCACTATAGTTTAATTTAACCGTAGCACTTTCTTCCATGTGCTAGCTGTGTCCCCCTACATGGATTTTTTCAGACTGCAAACAGGACTTCTTATGAGTAGAGATGAACGAACCTAATGTTCGAGGTTCGAAGTTCAAGTTCAAGCACAGACTGCAAAAAAACCAGAGTTCGGGTTCGAACTTCGAGTAAGTTACGAGTGCAAACCACTCAAGCGAGCAGCGCTGTGCTTGGGTACTCAGCTCAGCCCTGTGCAGTGTTTGAACGGATGGCACTGGGGGTAAAATCAGAATGATCAGATGTAATGTGCACAGACACATACAAACAGTGCTCCATGAGATATTCAGAGTTTGGGCTATTTTACTATAACCTGATCCTGCTTTACTTTTCTACACAAATTTATCCCTGACTTGTCTGGTGTGTTCCTTGGTTTTCATGAGGCTGTTTGCTCCTTAATATTTTCCAATAAGCCTCTGAGGCCTTCACAGATCAGCTGTAGTTACACTAAGAATAAATTACACACAAGTGGACTTAATTTACTAATAAGATGACTTCTGGAGGTAATTCATAATTTATACATTTATTTTAGTGGTATCAAACTACAGGGTGTTAAATACAATTGCACATTACAATTTTCACATTTATATTTTAAAATATTGACAAAACCAATGTATTATTTCCTTTACACTTGACAAATACTTTTTCAAGGAACTGTATCTCTTCTGTACCCTCCATACATTTGCATGCTAGGTTCAACCTAAATGGTTGATAGATGAAATTTAACAAATTAAAGTTAAATTTTTTCATAGATCAACAGACTTATATTTGCTAGTTTTATCCAACATTCCAATCAATATTAAACAAATCTCCATGCTTTTGTGTGGACTATTTGGTTGTAGATAAAAAATCAGACATGTGAACTACCCTTTAGACTATCATAGGTATGAGTGCTATCTGTAAAAAGTATGGTTAGCACAAGCACTTGAATGAGAAAAAATTACTTCTTAAGCCCTAATGTCCATGGCCTAAACGAGCTGTTGACAGACGTTGGTGTTGACAGGTTATCTGCCTAAGAACAGAATGATTAGTGAAGTGAAATACAACTGCCTGATGTTTAACTCCCATAACACCTGCTACCATGGAAGGTGTGAGGGCCCAGGACACATTAGATGTTTGGCCAGTCCACTTGAAATTAGTGGGTTTGGCCATCTTAAATGAGACTCACTAGTTAAAAAATACTGTAAAGTTTATAGCCACTTTAAATAAGATATGTCTTTTGTCTTATATAACTAATCACTCTCAACCCACAAGGCTCTCCACAATGCCGCACTGCCCCACTGTCACAGAGTGTGATGGGTTCTCTAGGGACTGGGGAGCCTAAGCTGGCCTTCAGGCTGCGAGAACCCTAGCTGAACCTGATCCCAAAGGTGCGTCTTAAGGTCCAGTCACACTAAGCAACTTACCAGCGATCCCAACAACGATAGGGATCGCTGGTAAGTTGCTAGGAGGTTGCTGGTGAGATGTCACACTGCGACGCTCCAGCGATCCCACCAGCAACCTGACCTGGCAGGGATCGCTGGAGCGTGGCTACACGAGTTGCTGCTGAGCTGTCACCAGCAACCAGTGACCAGCGCCCCCAGCGCGGCGTGGAAGATGCTGCACTTGGTAACTAAGGTAAATATCGGGTAACCAATCCGATATTTACCTTGGTTACCACCGCACGGAGCTACACGTGCAGAGAGCAGGGAGCAGCGCACACTGAGCACTGGCTCCCTGCTCTCCTAGTTACAGCACACATCGGGTTAATTACCCGATGTGTGCTGCAGCTGAATGTGCACAGAGCAGGGAGCAGCGCACAATGCTTAGCGCTGGCTCCCTGCTCTCCTAGCTACAGCACACATCGGGTTAATTAACCCGATGTGTCCTGCAGCTACATGTGCACAGAGCAGGAGCCTGCACTGACAGTGAGAGCGGCGGAGGCTGGTAACAAAGGTAAATATCGGGTAACCAAGGACAGGGCTTCTTGGTTACCCGATGTTTACATTGGTTACCAGCCTCCGCAGAAGCCGGCTCCTGCTGCCTGCACATTTAGTTGTTGCTGTCTCGCTGTCACACACAGCGATCTGTGCTTCACAGCGGGACAGCAACAACTAAAAAATGGCCCAGGACATTCAGCAACAACCAACGACCTCACAGCAGGGGCCAGGTTGTTGCTGGATGTCACACACAGCAACATCGCTAGCAACGTCACAAAAGTTGTTCGTTAGCAGCGATGTTGCTAGCGATGTTGCTTAGTGTGACGGGGCCTTTAAGGTGACGATGTTTGGGCCGCCTTCCTTGGCCAAGGTGTTGAATAAACCTGGTCTAGTGGCCCCCCTCCTTCCACGCAGGAGAGGGCCAGGACAGGAGTGGTAAATCCCACAGAAATAAACAGACAGGGAAAAACCAGAAGTGAAACTCACAGCAATCACACACAGAGACAATATATTATCAGGAGGAAACTAAAGGAAGGGAGGAAATAAGCAGACAATAAGAGTATTTCCACAACACACCAAACAGCACACAGATGTTCACCAACAACTGGATAACAAAGGACAAGGCTCAGGATCGCATAAAGCTATCGTTGGAATGGGAGGCCAAGCGCCACCATTTTATAAAGGGCAGAGGCGACTGTGATAGGTCTGTTGCAACATGTGACTCCAGCAGCAATCCACAGGCTAGCAGAAACTAACTCCAGTAAGCCCTAACAAGAGCAGAGCTGGCCAACGCCCAAGCCTGTCTGTGCAACTCAAAAGCAGCATTGTGTGGAGTGTCTGACTCTGCTGTGTGAACAGCACCAGAAGTAGTCCTGACACTTGTTGAGTTTTCCCAGATACCACGTGACACCTACTTTTTCTCCCTCATCTCATCCCTCATCTTTGTATACCACCTTATCTGTGTCCTCTGGTCTACCAATGATATAAGACTAACATCCTGTAAAATCTGAATCTCCCACTCCCATCACCAAACAATCCAGTAAATTCTCAGTATCTACAGCTTTACGTGTCCCCTAAAAACACATCTCTTTAGGCTGGTTTATCACGTCACCTCACTAGTCTAACTGTTACCTACCCTCTCTTCCCAAATTTTCCACAGATTCTGGTCCTGTTTATCATCTGTTTCTACACCCTCCATGGACTCAATAGCACTTTGAGCCTGGACATATACAGGTATTGGTTGATGACTGGTTCACAATAGATTTATTTGAATACCGCTAATTATTAATTATAATGATGACTGGACCATACACAACAAGCACGTTTTACCCTTTGTGTCTCCCGTTTTCATGTAGATTTTTAATTTTGTAAGCAGGATCCTCAGTCCTCCTGTAACAGTTGAATTATAGCACCTTGAAAAAGTATTCACATTCCGTTCATTATACCCACAAACTTAAATTATACGTATTTTATTGCAATTTTATGTGATAGCACTACAGTGGGCTTTACACGCTACGAAATCGTTAATGATTTATCGTCGGGGTCACGTTGTTTGTGACGCACATCCGGCGTCATTAACGATATCGCAGCGTGTGACACTTATGTGCGACCTAAAACGATCAAAAAAGCAGCCAAAATCATTTGACGCGGAGAGGTCGTCCTAAAACAAAAAATCGTTCTCTTCTAATTAGCGATGTTGTTTGTCGTTCCTGCGGCAGCACACATCGCTGTGTGTGACACCGCAAGAGCGACAAACATCTCCTTACCTGCCTCCACCGACAATGCGGAAGGAAGGAGGTGGGCGGGATGTTATGTCCCGCTCATCTCCGCCCCCTCAGCTTCTATTGGGCGGTCGTTTAGTGACGCTGCTGTGACGCCGAATTAATTGTGAAATGAATTTCATGAAATAATTAAAAAACAAATTACATGGGCTTCACCATATTTTTGTATGCTAGCCAGGTACAGCAGGCACCTACGGGCTTCCCCCATCTCCGCCCCTCCGCTTCTATTGGACGGCTGCCGTGGGACGTCGCTGTGATGCCGCACGACCCGCCCCCTTAGAAAGAAGGCGGATCGCCGGCCAGAGCGACGTCGCAGGACAGGTAAGTGCTTGTGATGGGGTTAAGCGAGGTTGTGCACGACGGGCAGCGATTTGCCCATGTCGCACAACCGACAGGGGCGGGTACGATCGCTTGCGATCTCGCTAGCGAGATCGCAGTGTGTAAAGCCCGCTTAACACAAGACATTCTACTTTAGTTTCAACTGACCAGAGCACCTTCTTGAAAATGCTAGTTATGTCCCCTACATGGCATGTGGAAGAGGCCATACTGCATGCAGTTCAACGCTTGCTGTTTTTGAATACACAGGAATAGTTTTGAGAGTGACTACATGACTCATATTTAATAGACCAATAAATCAACAAACGAGAACACCAGTGATAATGACCCTGCAAAACAACATGCCAAAGTAAGCGCATGATCAAAACCTTGCTTGTTTATGTAAAATATACAGTACGTGCAGTCAACAACATACAGTTTTGGACAGATCAAAACTGCATTGTGCGGCCTCACCCGTATATCTTTTGTAGTTTCTGGTCACATGGTTCTCAGCATTGATAATCATCAGCTGACATACTGGATACTTATCGCAAAGCTCCTTGTAAACATGAATTTCAGATCCTGGAAGGTATAAAATGGTAAGTTTTAGTATCCACTACTTACAACTACTTTATGGGTATCTTACACATACCGATGTAATGTAGAAAAAAATATAGAGAAGAAATGTTTTACAAAATAAAGGGGTTGTCCACTTCTAGGAAAACTCATTCTGTTTTACCATGTTTCCCCCAGGTAAAATAAAGAAGCCTATACTCACCTTCGCAGCCAGTGTGGGTCAAGTGGTGCCAGGGCTCACGTGACGTTGTGAGGTCAAGCGAGTCCCGTGTCCAATCAGTGCCGCCTTCTGTCTACCCGCCCTCGGGCAAACTAGTTAATCAAGAGGGAGGGAGCATTGCGGCTGCGGCTGACTTTTTATTGATTGCTCATGTATCCAATGGTGGAGAGACAAAAGTCAGCACTGATTGGACGTAGGGCTCGCGTGAAGTCACAACATCATGTGACCCCTGGAACCGCGCCGGCTGCGGAGGTGAGTATAGGCTTTTTTAATTTTACCTTTGAGAAACATGTGGAATCAGTGGATAACCCCTTAACAACCACCATTACTCATAAAAATATTTGTCATAAAGGGGCCCTTTGAAAACGGCAAACAGGAATAAGATTATACCTCCCCTCACAGGGCTGAAATCTCACCGGTGACAGCTGTACATGACAGCTGTACAGGACAGCTGACACCAGGGGACTTAGGCCTCGACCGGTTTTGGGTGCTGATGGTTGCCGTGGTACCCTGAGGTCATCTGATGATCTCAGGATATGGTGGCCTGTTAGATCCTGCTATATTCCGTTTCTAACAGGTACAGTCAGTGAACAACTGACAGGTCTCAGACATGCTATACAGGAATACAGCAATGCATGAGACCAGAGATCAAATTAAAAACATTCATGTCTCATAGATGCAAAAAATTGAGTATTTCTGTTAAAACAAAAAATAAACAATAAATAAACAAAAAAGTACATATAAATGGTAGCATCGCATGCAAAATGATCCAATCTATAAAATTGTCATGTTACTCCATAAGACCAACACCGTAAAAAAAAAAAAAACATGGCAAAAATGACACATTTTCATTATACTGTTTCTGCTGATTTGGCATATCAGGGGCTCTGCAAATGCCACATGGCGTCTCCAATCTATTCCAGACAAAATCAAATAGCGATTTTTCCTTCCCAAGCTCTGTCATGTGACCAAACAGCAGCTTTTGACAACGTATGGGGTATCATCGCGTTTAGATAAAATTGCCTAACAAATTATTGGGTCCATCATTGATTGTGAAAATTACAAATTTGTGGCTTAAACTACATTTTAGAATAAAACCTTAATTTTCATTTCCACCTATATATTTTAAAAGGTTTTGTGAAGCACCTATGGGTTTAAAATGCTGAACAAACCCTTAGATGAGTTCCTTGATTGGCTTCATTTATAAAATGGGGTCACTTGTGGAGGGGGGTTCCGCTGTTTAGGCATCTTAGGGGCTCTGCAAAGGCTACATTGTGCCCACAATCTACTGTATTTCAGACAAATTTGTGTTCCAAAATTTAAATATTGCTCCTTCCCTTCTGAGCCAGGCCATTTGTCCAAACAGAGGTTTCTGACCACATGTGAGGTATCCGCGCACTCAGAAGAAACAGGGTAACAAATTGGGGGGCCTATTTTTTTCCTTCTATATCTTGTAAAAGTGAAAGAATTGGGGCTAAAGCAACATTTTTGAGAAGAAATATTTTTTTTCATTCCATGTTGCATTAGTTCCTATATAGCAACTGAACGGTTAAAAAAAATCTCCTGACAGCAGTTTTCAAGTATTTGAGGGGTGCATATTTAAAATGGTATCACTTTTGGGGAGTTTCCACGATATAGGCCCCTCAGAGTCCATTTATATCTGAATAGGTCTCTATAAAAACAGATTTTGTACATTTCTTGAAAATATGAGGTATTGCTGCTAAACGTTTAACATAAAAATTGAAAGTTTCAAAATTGCTAAATTTTTAAAATTATCACTAAAAGCCAATATTTTCATAAATAAATGCAAAAAATATCAACCGAAATTTACCACTAACAAAGTATAAAGTGTCACAAAAAAAACAATCTCAGAATCACTGTTGAAGAGTTCCAGTTATTACCATATAAAGTGACACTGGCCATATTTCAAAAGTTTGGCCTGGTCATTAAAGTCAAAATTGGTGCGGTTACTAAGGAGTTAAATGCTCTCATCATACCTACATTTCTTAATTTCGTTATTCTGCTCTGTCATAGGAGTGGACAGGAGCGTAACGATCTCTGACGCAGAGATCGCCACCGGGTCTGGGGGTACAGGGGCCCGCCGACCCAAGTACGTGCTTCAGCTGGATGTGCGTCTGAGCGGGCACATTCAGCTGAAATGCACTGCAGCACGGAGACCTGTTGGGTCCCTATGCTGAGATACAAGCTGCCAGTCAGCAGCTGTCGGTGGCAGTATCGTGAATGGGAGCGCATGACAGTGACATCATGCGCCCCCAGTCACGGTATGGTGCACACTCCGATGTTAGCTGCCAGTCACTGCGCGCTGGCTTCAAAGGATGCCATGTTAGCGAAGGGAGGTGAGTAGAGGTGTTTTATGAATTAGAGACAGAATGGATTCTGTATATACCAGGAAGGGGCTCAGGATAAGACATGTATACCAGAATGGGTTCAGGATTGGAATCATATATACCAAGATGGGGCCATACATACCAGGATAGGCCCAGGATGGGACATACATACCAGGATGGGGACATACATACCAGAATGGGCCCATCTGGAGGTCATTAATACTAGATGGGCCCCAGATGGGGACATATATACCAGGATGGGGGACATATATATATATCAGGATGTATAACATATATACCAGGATGGGGACATATATACCAGGAGGATGAGGACACATATACCAGGTTGGGCCCAGGATGAGGACATATATACCAGGATGGGGGACATATAAACCAGGATGGGGCCTAGGATGGGAGACATATATAACAGGATGGGGAAATATTTACCAGAATGGGGCCTAGTATGGATGATATCTATATACACCAAGATAGGAGACTTATATACCAGGATGAGGAACATATATACCAGGATGGGAGATATATATATATATATATATATATATATATATATATATATATATATATACACAATGATGGGGACATATATACCAGGATAGGGACAAATATACCAGGATTAGGGACATAGTTACCAGGATGGCAGACATATTTACCAGGAAGTGGCCCAGTATAGGGGACATTACTACATAATGAAGAGGGAGGGGAGGCAACTTGTATGTCTGTATAGGATTTAGAATGCTACAATGGTCCATAGATCTGACCAACATGCGTGAGGGCGGGAGCTGGCAAGGAGGAGGCCAAAAGTTTGCACCAGGGCCCATTGGACCCTAGTTATGCCACTGGGAGCGGAACAGAAAAATTAATAGAAATTCTTGATCCTTCATATGTCACACACCAGCATCAACTGCTGGATTGCATTGGCTACAATGGGGTCCTTCTGGGTTCCATTGTGATGTCTGACATTTGTGCTAACTTGTCTGCATCTTTGATGCTCCAACCGGGCCTCCAAGGCATAAGGGAATAAAGTCTAATCTATGTACCGTATATAATGTGTTAACAAGCACATATGTAATCTTACTTTATAGACATTCCCATTCATCTTCAAACAAACCTTAGAAGGGTTCTCCTGGGTTTGGTTTTATTTAGGGCTTCTATTCATGATGAAATATAGTGTTTTTTAATAAACCTCTCTTCCTCCGTACAGCACCCAGTGACCATAGTGCGGAGTGTGGACGTAGCAGCATCACTCGGGTTTACGAGTTCTCAGACCCCTTAATCAGTGTTTGAGTCATCAAAATAATAGTGATAATAGAATAGCATAGCAGACACTCTACATTCAATTTCATCTGCAGATGTGTTTTATTTTCAGAAAATGTTATATAAAAAAGTATAATCTTTCATTTATTCCGTGTTTTATTGTTGCACTAGTGATGTTTCTGTATATACTGTACTTGCCGATGTAATACTTCAACCCCCAGGCTGTGATTTACAATGTTAATTTGATGGGGTTCATGAATGTACCAATAAAGCTACAAATGTAAGGTATAATGTCATTAGCCAAAGTGTTTGTGATAAAGTGCAGTGAGAATAGCTGTGCAAGTATTATTCTAGTAGACCACATGAATAATTTAGAAGGCGCAAAGGTGAATTCACTGTAATGTGATACAAAAGAATCCAAAGTAAACAGTGAAGCTGTCGGAAAGTGATGGAAAAGGGAATGCAGGGAACACTCAAAATAAAACACACTTCCCATCCAAAGCAAATAAACAACCGAGGAGCAAGAGCCATGTGGGAGTAGAAATGCTCCGAGCACCTCCACTTCTAATGTATGTGTACATCGTGTATACAGGTGGTCATACAATGTGTAATATTTGGTCCTGTGATCTGGTCTCCGAGCCATGTATTGAGCTTTTATCGAGGTTAATACAAAAGTTGAAGGGAAAAAGCGTAATAGGGTCTTATCCAACGTACATACAAAAGTAATAAGGGAATGTGCTCACCTTATGGGGTTGTGTGTCACACAACCTGATTCAAAGCATGTAACCAGCTGCTGAAGAGTCCATGTGCTAAAAAAGCCAAAGCAGATCAGGAACAAAGGAGATGTGGAACTATTAAGCCCTGTGCACACGCTGTGGTTCTTAATACTTTTTTTGACAATCAACATCAAAATCTGCATGTCTGCTGAAGCCAGCAGTCAATGGTTTTCTTCTTTTGGTGCGACTTGTGCGGTCGCACAGGGCGCCGACGGCCATGCTTCGGGGGGGGGGGGGGTGCCGCAGAGAGGTAAGAAGTTAATTTCCTGCCTCTCTGTTTGGGCGGCCGGCCGCCTCTCTGTGCGGGCGGCCAGCCGCCTCACTGTGCGGGCGGACCGCCGCCTCTCTGTGCGGCCCGCCGCCTATCTGTGCGGGCGGCCGGCCGCCTCACTGTGCAAGCGGCCGGCCGCCTCACTGTGCGGGCGGCCGGCCGCCTGTCTGTGCGGGTGGACCGCCGCCTCTCTGTGCGGGCGGACCGCCGCCTCTCTGTGCGGCCCGCCGCCTGTCTGTGCGGGCAGCCGGCCTGGAGACCCCCAGGCTGCCTTCCTCTCCGTGCTGGAGACCTCCAGGCTGCCTGCCTCTCCGTGCTGGAGGCCCGCTGGCTGGATATCTGTCTGTGTGGGGGCTCCTGCTGTGTGTAGGAGGCTGTGTGGGGGATGCTGCTGCGTGTAGGAGGCTGTGTGCGGGATCCTGCTGCGTGTAGGAGGCTGTGTGGGGCATCCTGCTGCATGTAGGAGGCTGTGTGGGGGCTCCTGCTGCGTGTAGGAGGCTATGTGGGGGCTCCTGCTGCGTGTAGGAGGCTGTGTGGGGGCTCCTGCTGCGTGTAGGAGGCTGTGTGGGGGCTCCTGCTGCGTGTAGGAGGCTGTGTGGGGGCTCCTGCTGCGTGTAGGAGGCTGTGTGGGGACTCTTGCAGGTATTTGCATATAGTTGTGGTGTGGCCTCTAGATATAACTCCTGTGGACCCCAGCCACCCCAGTCCGACCCTGCATTCATCTATCTTTTATATAGTATCTACTGTATGTGTGCCATGTATATGGTGTAATTTATGTAGTGGCAAAATGACGGGGCCTGTGGGTGATGGGGGCCACTGCTATTTCCTTGGATGCATGGTTGAACACCATTGAGGAGCAGATGGCCACTGGCTCCCTGTATCGCCCTTGCTCTGCAGCTGTGGGTCCCAGATAGGTGTAATGACATCAGGGGGAGCCTGTGATGTGATGCCAGTGGGCCCAGCAGCTGCGGCCAGAGTGGGTGCAGAGCATATGTAGGGGGTAATACATTATATATATATATATATATATATATATATATATATATATATATATTTTTTTTTTTATTATACACCCTACATATGCCCTGTACCTGTCACGTGTAATGTAATGTAATTCTGAATATTGACCTGCCATATCCTAAAGGTGTGTAATATGTGCTCTGTTAGGATTTCACTTGCTAATTCGAGTGGTTGTGATGTGTTCGCTCACGTGATTTGCAACGTGTGGTCATCTGCCAAATGACGTCTCCTCCTGTTTTTCTCAAATTGAAAATGATAACAATGAGAGAAGCAGGAGGAGACATCATTCAGCAGATGACCCCCAGTCCGCCAATCACTGGTGAGCGATCACATGACCTCTCAGATTGGCAAGTGAAATCCTAGCCGTATATTACACACTTTGGGGATGCGGCTAATCTGCAGAACGTCACACAGGGGAGACACTGGTCAGTCCAGGGCAGCAGAGCAGGGGGAAGCCGCCGGGGACCGGCCTCCCGGGCTCCTTATCCTGGTGGCTTCGTCCCCGGCCAGATATTAAATGTGTTTTATTTGAAACGCGGCAGCATCAGAGTAAAATATACACAACTGCAATAATAGAGTCAATGTCTGATTCCTTCCACCCGGGGGTCGTGCAGGAGGAATCAGCGGTCAGAGAACTTATGTTGTAACAAAATAACATTGGAGTCTCCTCCGTGACATGGCGTCACTGCCGTCTGCACATCACATGTAATGGTTTAGTGTAGGTATGAAGGTCTGTCAATGTAATGCATCGCTAGCAGCTGAGCTGTATTATCAGGAGCTGCAGCAGCTGAGATGTGTATTATGGGGTTCTGCAGCAGCTTAGGTGTATTATGAGGAGCTGCAGCAGCTGAGATGTGTATTAGGCTATGTGCACACGTAGCGTTCTGCCCTGCAGAATTTTCTGCAGCGATTTGAACAGCACACGTGTGCATCAAATCGCTGCAGAAAGAGTCCGTAATGAAAAAAAAAAAAAAGCCGATTCCATGCGCTCTGACTGCAGCCCCTCCCATAGACAGAGCAGGAGCTGCATGCAGAGCGCAGGAAAGAAGTGACCTGTCACTTCTTAGAACGCGCGCTTCGGGCAGAAGCCGAAGCGCTGCGCTAAGACGCCACGTGCGCACGTCTCCTGCATAATCTTCATAGATTATGCTGGGGACGCAGGACGCATGCAGTTACGCTGCGGTGCAGACCGCAGCATAACTGCATGCAAATACGCAACGTGCGCACATAGCCTTATGGGGTTCTGCAGCAGCTGAGGTGTATTATCAGATTCTGCAGCAGCTGAAATGTGTATAATGAGGTTCTGCAGCATAGAAGGTGTGTATGATGAGGTTCTGCAGCAATTGAGATGTGTATGATGATGTTCTGCAGCAGCTGAGGTGTGTATTATGAAAGTCTGCAGAATATCACGATTCAGCGCGGATTTATCTTACAAATTTTCCAACAAAATTATTTGCAGCATTGCCAGCAGGTGGATTACAGTATATATGCCATAGTTCTTCCATACACAGGGCCTCTCGCTCATGGTGTGTATGTGGTACTGCAGCTTAGTATATTCAGGTCAGTAGAGCTGAGAGGCAGTGACACATACACAGCACTCCTCATCCTCAAGGTGTGTATGTGGTGTTGCACCTCAGTATGTTCAGGTCATTGGAACTGAGAGACAGTGACACATATAACCTGAGGACTCTTTATTACATAGAAAGCAGAGATTTTTTTTCTAATTTCGTACATTCCCCTTTAACATTTGTATTTTGGACTTTTTGGTCCAGAGTACACGGAGCATCGGCCGTCGGCTCCATCGTGCATTATCTGGCATCATCCTGTACTTTTGTCCTTAGGATTTGTATAGTAGATGCTGATCCCACCAATGGGGCACGACCTGCGCCGCTCTAAGGAGCACTTTGCACACTACAACATCGCAGGTGCGGTGTCGGTGGGGTCAAATTGAAAGTGACGCACATCCGGCATCGCAGGCGATATCGTAGTGTGTAAATTCTAGATGATACGATTAACGAGCGCAAAAGCGTCGTAATCGTATCATCGGTGTAGCATCGGCGTAATCCACAATTACGCTGACGCGACGGTCCGATGTTGTTCCTCGCTCCAGCAGCAGCACACATCGCTGTGTGTGAAGTCGCAGGAGCGAGGAACATCTCCTATCGGTGTCACCGCGGCTCCCGTAGGATATGCGGAAGGAAGGAGGTGAGCGGGATGTTTACATCCCGCTCATCTCCGCCCCTCCGCTCCTATTGGCTGCCTGCCGTGAGACGTCGCAGTGATGCCGCACGACCTGCCCCCTTGATAAGGAGGCGGGTCGACGGCCAGAGTGGCGTCGCAAGGCAGGTGAGTCCATGTGAAGCTGCCGTAGCGATAATGTTCGCTACGGCAGCTATCACAATGATATTGCAGCTGCGACGGGGGCGGGGACTATCACGCTCGGCATCGCAGCATCGGCTTGCGATGTCGTAGTATGCAAAGTACCCCTAAGTGTATAGAAATATATATCATCTCTCTATGAAGAGCGGCAGCGCCTCATTCTCCAGATACATGTTCGCCCCATTGGGGGGATCCGCATGTTCCATCCATGATTTAATATCCAGGGATACGGCATAAATGGTTGAAATCGGAAGACCTCTAAAAGAACGAGATCAAACGTGGTGGATTTGAGGTGCAGATTCTCCGGCACAAATTTGGAGTTTATTGTACATTGAAGAGCTGAATTTTATTAGGATATAAAAAAAAATTGGCTCCTGTCGTCATTTGTTTCCTGGGAAACTGGGTAAAAAATCAGTAGGGGGGGCACCAAAAGGCAGTTTAGCACAGTGCGCCATTCAGGCTAAGGCCGGCTATATGTACCGCCCCGCGGGCTCGGCTGCGACCGCTGAGCCGCTCAGATCCGTGCTCGTACTGCGGGTGGTGACTCTAGCCTCTCACGGACCCGGGGGTCACGTGACTCTGCAAGGGAGTTGGCGCTACATGCGGGGATTTAGGTGAGGAGTTCCACGGCCGGGGCCGCGGTGGTTTGGTTTGGGATGTTAGTTCATGACGCCACCCACGGGTTGTGGTGATTGTAGACACCACCGCAGTGGTGAAGGTATGGGGGGCTCCCGGGAGCGGTGTAATGGCGCAGCTAGGTGTTGACCCCTCCGTGGGTAGGGGGTGTTGGTCCCAGGGCCGGGTAGGCAAGGGCCGGGGTGCAGGGTGAAGTGTTGCGGTGCCTGATGGCACTGGTGTACTTACTCTGACACAAGACACTGGAGTCTCTGGTAAACCAAACGGAGTGATGAACGGGGCCCGCAGCCAGCGGCAGCTTCTGCCAGAATAGGTTGGTGGTTTCCGCCTTTCTCCTGCACCTCTGTGTGTAAATGTTTGACTCCTATGCCTAGACACCGGTAGTCCGCTCCCCGACTTGTATATGCCGTAGGAGCCTGTTTGCCCGCAGAGGCTGGCCCTTTGGGTCTCTATGCCTTGGCGGTGGCTTTACCCGGTATGGTTTGGCTGTTGTCTTCTAACGGGACTTGTGTGGGATAGGTCCTTAAGTCCAGTCCGCAATCAGTTGATTCGACTCGGCCCTGTCAGTTCAGGGCTCTGTACTGGGTCTGAGTACCCTGCCTGTTGCTCCGGTATCCAGTTGGCTCCCCGGTTCGGTTCCGGCGGGCCACTACCCTGTCCCAGTCCCTTACGGTTCCACCGGCCGTCTTCCCGGTCTCCTGCAGGCAGCCACCACCGTCTGCCTCCTTGCCAATGGTGACTGGGCCCCGACCCAGCCACCTGGTAGTCTCTTGGCAGCCTGGACACAGGACTGCCTGTGAACTTGTCTGCTCTCGACTTGCACTTGAACTAGACTTTTCTAGACTGTGTGTTTTTCCCGCCTCCAGGCCTGTGAACTCCTCGGTGGGTGGAGGCAACCGCCTGGCTCCTCCCCCTGGTGTGGACATCAAACCTGGAGGGTAGTGACAAGGTTTTTAGTTTGACTGATGTCATCTAACCGGGAGGGGGTGTGGTGTTGTGTGTGACTACCTGGGACAACCCGACTAGTCCGGGGCGTCACATATACACTGTGTATTTTTTCGGTCTGGTTTCGGTCCGGTTTTTGATGCAGAAAAAATCTGCAGCATGTCAATTATCAGTCCGGTTTAGCAGAGTTTTTCACTGTTGTGATGAAATCATGCTGCTAAACCACAGGTGTATTCACACTGTGCTGGTTTGAGTCCACGTTATTTCAACATGATCTCTCTCTCTCTGCCACTCTGATCGTACAGCTCACTTAAGTCACTGGGGTGATTTGTTGTCACAGGTGGAGGACTCCAGCTGTGACTGCAGCTAACCTGGGTGACGTCACCGCTGATCACGCGGCTCACTTCAGTCGCTGCGTGGAGCTCAAAGTTGACAGTCATGTTCTATGGCGCTCTCTATGAGCTTTAGGCCTCTTTTACACGTCCGTGAAAATTACGCACGTTTTGCACGGACGTTTAAAAGGTGCGTATTGCCCTCCGTGTGCCGTGATTTTGGCACAAGTGTTCTCCACGTGCTATCCATGATAACACACAGAGAACAGGAACTTTCTGCTCACCTGTTCCTGGCGTTGCTGTCAGTGATGCTCATCTACAGCCACCAGCCCTGCCGACTCCCCACTGCTGCTGCTTCCTGTTCTCTGTGCCGTTCACATGCGATAAGCATAATGAGCGGGGATCGGAAGCAAGTGACAGCGGCGGCAGAGACAGCAGGGCTGGAGAAGGTGAGTGTAGAAATTCATGTTATTTCACAGGCACGTGTGTTTTCTCCAATACGTGTCACACGGAGCACATCTGTGCGATCCGTGTGACACCCGTGCTGCCGGAGAAAAATGGATATATCTACGTGTGTAGCACACGGACACACATATGCTCCACACGGACAGATGGTGCATGGCACAACACGCAAGTGTGCACAAACTAATTGATTTTAATGGGTCTACGTGTGTCTGGGTCTCCGGTATGTGTGAAAATGGATGTCACACGTACTGGAGACACGGATGTGTGCACGAGGCCTTAGATGTAGGAGTGATGGAAACATCGTGGGAGTTAATAAAGTGGTGAAAGAGGGTGGCTATTTTGTCCTTTATTTCAAATAAATAATTTTTTGGGTGTATGTGTTTATTTACTTTCACTTACAGATTAGCAATGGGGGAAGTCTCATAGACGCCTGCCATTACTAATTTAGGACTTAGTGGCAGCTGTGGGCTGTTATTAACTCATTATTACCCCGATTGCCACCACACCAGGGCAATGGGAACAGTCCAGCACCAGAATTGGCTTATCTAATGTATGCACCACTTCTGGGGCGGCTGCAAGCTGCTATTGTTAGGCTAAATAACGATGGCCCTTCCCACCCTAATAATATCAGCCCCCAGTTGTCTGCTGTACCTTGGCTGGTTTTAGAAAAATGGGGGGGATCCCACATAACTTAAAAAAATAAATAAATCAAACATTTTTTTTTAAAAAAAAGCGTGGGATCCCCTCTATTTTTCATATCCAGCCAATGTACAGGATACAGCTGAGGAGTGCAGCCTGCAGATGCTGCTGTTCCTGTGCTGGATAAGAAAAATGGGGGGGACTCCATGTCATTTTTTTACCAAAAAATGATTACAAAAACAGCTGGCCAAGCTAGCTATCTCTCTATCGAGCAATTCTCTTATTTCTTTCTATCTGTTCTTTATTATTATCTATTCTATATGATCTTTTTTTCTATCTATTCTATATGTTCCTTCAATCTATTATTTCTATCTATCAATAGATTTGACGCATTGGGCAAAAACGTGATAAAACACATGCGTTTTTTTGGATGCATTTTTGCCGCAAATGCATTTTTTGGGGGGCCATACATGTGCATCTTTGTGGTCAGCATAAAGATGCAGTGTGCACATATAGCCTTAAAATAAACTTTTACGACTGACATTATAATATAATATTTGCATAGTGCTGTTAATTCCACAGTGCTTTACATACATTGGCAACACTGTCCCCTTCATGGCTCACAATAATAATAATTAATAATAATTTTATTAATTTATATAGCGCTATTAATTCCACAGCGCTTTACATACATTGGCAACATTGTCCCCATTGGAGCTCACAATCTAGAGTCCCTATCTGTATGTCTTTCAAGTGTGGGAGGAAACCCACGCAAACACGGGGAGAACATACAAACTCCTTGCAGATGTTGTCCTTGGTGGGATTTGAACCCAGGACCCCAGCAAGACTGCAGTGCTAACCACTGAGCCACCGTGCCGCCCATGCAGCTGGTCGCAACATCATATATTGCCCTGGTGTGGTGACAAACGGGGTAACGGGATGAGCCATTCTTTATCTTCTTCATTGTCAATTGTCGTCCTTTCTCTGCTGGGCAGGCTGCACATCATTTTTTTCTTTTTTTATTAGCTCATCTACCTTTATTAACAACATTTTTCTTTCTTGCTGGCCCAAAAAACGCACCAAAATCGCATTAAAACTGCATCCGGTTTTGACGTGTTTTTTTGCCACAGCGTACAGATCGCTTGCAGAAAATTTCTGCACCCAATGTGCAGCGTGTGCACATAGCCCAAGGGTTCACTCACACTGGCTTATAAAATCAGTCCCATTCTCATCCAGAAAAGTGGAATGAGTGAAATCCATGCGGTATTCTGTATGAAATGCAAGTGCAATCCGAGTATACAATTATTTTCTGGCATGATATATGCATGGCGTGGTTTTTTTTCAGTAGCTATTAATCATTTACAATCATTTACCGGACTACTTACAGTGCCCTATGCTACAGAATGGTAAGGTATCCATAAAAATGGTTGCCACTAGGATGGTATTTGTGGCATCCTGATAAATTTGGCATAATATGCTGGCAGTCTAATGTGAATGATGGCCTCCTGACTCTTCCCTGACAGATGATGTTGGGAGAGAGAAGGATATGGCCTTTATTCAATGGCCAATTCTTGTGTTCGACGTGGAGAAAATAATGATCTGATCAGGGGAGCGCTCTTCTAAAGGCCCCTTTACACACTGAGACTTTCTAGCGATCCCACCAGCGATCCCAACCTGGCCGGGATCGCTACAAAGTCTCTGGTGAGTCGCTGGTGAGCTGTCAAACAGGCAAACCTGGAAAACGACGCAGCAGCGATCCGGACCTGCAGAACGACCTAGCTAGTCATTGGGGACGTTGTAAAGCAGCTTTTTGAAAGGGAAGTTGCTAACGAAGTCGCTGTAAAGTCCCCTTTACACACTTAGACTTTCTAGCGATCATGCTGCACAGCGGGAAACAAAGGACCAAAGAATGGTCCTGAACGATTTGTAGCGATCAGCAACTTCACAGCAGGGGCCAGGTCGCTGATGTGTTTCAAACACTGCAATGTCGCTGGGGAGGTCGCTATTACGTCACAAAACCGGTGACGTTACAGCGATGTCGTTTGCGATGTTGCAGTGTGTAAAGCCACCTTAAGAGAGAGCCACAGCCAGACTCCTCTGAACTCTCTGATAGAGAGCACACCAGCAATCAACTGATCCGATTATCCTTGTGTAGCGCCCCTGAAGCCATCAGGGTGCTACAAGGTTCTGCATCCCCACCAGGATGCAGGACCTACCCCCTAGGGCCCTGAGAGACCAGTGGCAGTCGCACACAAAAACTCCAGGTAATCCCAGTTTTCCCCAACAATCCCCCATACAATGGTACAGGGCTGGGGTGGGACCAATGGATGGTCGCCTAGAGGTGGAGCCAATCCAGTCCACAAGTTGACCAAGTGGGAGGGGTGGACTGAGGACACACAGTCAGATAGTCTGAGAGAGTCGGAGTGAAGGTGGACAGGAGGAGATGTACTGACGCGGGGTTAACAGTGACCTGGTACCCAGGAGAGTAGTTGCCGGTGGAGTACATTGGAGTACTCCTGGAACTACGCAGACTAGACACAGATTAGACACAGACCACTGGGTCTGTGTCTCCTCCAGGAGAGGTTCGGCCCTACAGCCCTAGTCTGGCTGCACTCACCTCAGTCTTGACTCAGACTTAATATCGGAGCCCTGTGCTCAGCCTCCACACAGGCTGCTCCATCCAGAGCTCTTGGCTCTGCTCTCACTCTGTAGAACACACACTGCCAGTCTCCTAAATCAAGCTGGCCACACCCACAGGTGGAGGTCTGTGATTCTCAGCCCTGCAAAGCACCCTGGGATTATTAAAGGGAACCTGACCCTTATACAGTATGTAACAAGAAGCCTTTGTGGACTACAAGTCCCATAGCAACCTCTTCTGTTTAGATATCGCAGGTACCTTTTCCACTGTGACATATAGCGACCATTTACCACATTGGTGGTCGCTACCTTACACTGGATATAAAAATTGGCGGGGCCGTTTATTTTTAATTATTTATTTATATAATTAAAAAATATGTCCCTCTTATTTTGATACACAGCCAAGATAAATGCACGGCTATGGGCTGTAGCCTGTAGCTATATTCTTTATTTGTGCTGGGTATCATAATATGGGGAGAACCTATGCCAATTTTTTAATTTATTTATTTTTACACGTATACATACACAAACAGCGTCTCTGATTTAAAGCAGTCAGACAGGGTGGGGGCACATCTGACTGCAACCAATCAGTGATGTGGGGACTGCTGGTGGGCTGGGGAAGCAGTGAATATGTATGAAGGATATTGAGTGGCCCCGGAAGTAGTGCATAGCCAAGTGAAAGACTCAGTAAGTATAATGCGCCTGCTTTCCTCTTTTTCTCTTTATTTTTCCTTTATTTTTTTTAATTACTTGAGTTGCTGTACCCGGATTGTTACTTGGAGTTTCTTGGGAACATTCCCGCCCATCAAAACTGGTAATGCATGTACACTGCAAGCCTGTTTTGATAAGCAGAACTGGAGTTTGAGGGTGCACAGAATATTTGTTTTTAAAACTTTTATTGATCCTTAGAAAACGTCTGTATAGATCACTACGTGAACAAGCGGAACCCGTGAAGGACTCAGGCACATTAAAGCTATGTTCACACGAGGCGTTTTTGCTGAGGTTTTTCTGCAGTAAAATCTTTTGGCAGAAAATAATCTGACGTTTTGGTGCGGTTTTCTGGCGGTGTTTGTTGCATTTTTGCTCTTCCTCATTGCATGGATGAAAAAATGCTGCAAAAACGTGGCAAAAACGCCGAAGATTTTAAATGTTGCTTTTTTCAAAAACGTAGCAAAAATCAAGCAGGTTGCCATTTTAGTCAGGAACAAAAAAGCAAGTATTTGTGTGTGTGCGCATAAGATTTCTGAAATCCCATAGGCTTTGCTGGAACTGTAAAAGCAGCATTTTCTTAGCATAGATTTGCATAAAACCAATGGAAAAAAAAACATAAAAAAAAACCGCAGCAAAAATGCCCTGTGTGAACATAGCCAACACTGACTATAATTTTCGAGCTCATGCAGAGGAGCATATACAGTGCCTACAAGTAGTCTTCAACCCCCTGCAGATTTAGCAGGTTTGATAAAATGCAAATAAGTTAGAGCCTGCAAACTTCAAACAAGAGCAGGATTTATTAACAGATGCATAAATCTTACAAACCAACAAGTTATGTTGCTCAGTTAAATTTTAATAAATTTTCAACATAAAAGTGTGGGTCAATTATTATCCAACCCCTAGGTTTAATATTTTGTGGAATAACCCTTGTTTGCAATTACAGCTAATAATCGTCTTTTATAAGACCTGATCAGGCCGGCACAGGTCTCTGGAGTTATCTTGGCCCACTCCTCCATGCAGATCTTCTCCAAGTTATCTAGGTTCTTTGGGTGTCTCATGTGGACTTTAATCTTGAGCTCCTTCCACAAGTTTTCAATTGGGTTAAGGTCAGGAGACTGACTAGGCCACTGCAACACCTTGATTTTTTCCCTCTTGAACCAGGCCTTGGTTTTTTTGGCTGTGTGCTTTGGGTCGTTGTGTTGTTGGAAGATGAAATGACGACCCATCTTAAGATCCTTGATGGAGGAGCGGAGGTTCTTGGCCAAAATCTCCAGGTAGGCCGTGCTATCCATCTTCCCATGGATGCGGACCAGATGGCCAGGCCCCTTGGCTGAGAAACAGCCCCACAGCATGATGCTGCCACCACCATGCTTGACTGTAGGGATGGTATTCTTGGGGTCGTATGCAGTGCCATCCAGTCTCCAAACGTCACGTGTGTGGTTGGCACCAAAGATCTCGATCTTGGTCTCATCAGACCAGAGAACCTTGAACCAGTCTGTCTCAGAGTCCTCGAAGTGATCATGAGCAAACTGTAGACGAGCCTTGACATGACGCTTTGAAAGTAAAGGTACCTTACGGGCTCGTCTGGAACGGAGACCATTGCGGTGGAGTACGTTACTTATGGTATTGACTGAAACCAATGTCCCCACTGCCATGAGATCTTCCCGGAGCTCCTTCCTTGTTGTCCTTGGGTTAGCCTTCACTCTTCGGACAAGCCTGGCCTCGGCACGGGTGGAAACTTTCAAAGGCTGTCCAGGCCGTGGAAGGCTAACAGTAGTTCCATAAGCCTTCCACTTCCGGATGATGCACCCAACAGTGGAGACAGGTAGGCCCAACTCCTTGGAAAGGGTTTTGTACCCCTTGCCAGCCTTGTGATCCTCCACGATCTTGTCTCTGATGGCCTTGGAATGCTCCTTTGTCTTTCCCATGTTGACCAAGTATGAGTGCTGTTCACAAGTTTGGGGAGGGTCTTAATTAGTCAGAAAAGGCTGGAAAAAGAGATAATTAATCCAAACATGTGAAGCTCATTGTTCTTTGTGCCTAAAATACTTCTTAATACTTTAGGGGAACCAAACAGAATTCTTGTGGTTTGAGGGGTTGAATAATAAATGACCCTCTGAATAAACTTTTCACAATTTAAAAAAAAAAAAAAAAGAAAGAAATAACATTCTTTTTTGCTGCAGTGCATTTCACACTTCCAGGCTGATCTACAGTCCAAATGTCACAATGCCAAGTTAAATCCGAATGTGTAAACCTGCTAAATCTGCAGGGGGTTGAATACTGCTTGTAGGCACTGTAAATTGACATATGCTGTCTGACTTTTGATTGGCTAGCACACAGACAGCATTAGGGTTACTCAGATTAACAGTTTTCCTCTCTGTCCCACTGTCCATGAGAAAAAAAAATTAAAGATTGCCCTACTTTATTGAGTATAATAAATGAGCTTCACCCATTCGAGTAAAAAAAATCATGTCTCACACAGAGTCATCTGATTTTTTGCAGATACATTTCTATTGTTAATCTAGGAAACCATATTTGATTATGTACATTTTTTGACTTTTCATAACAGTAATGCGGGCGTCACACGGTACGATATATTGTGCGATATGTCGGCGGGGTCATGTTGTAAGTGACGCACATCCGGCATCATTTGATATATCGTAGCGTGTGACAGCTATGAGCGACGGTGAACGAGCAAAAATACTCATCTTATCGTTGCTCGTTGACACGTCGCTCATTTTCAAAAAATCGTTTCTTCTTCTATTGTTCTGTTCTTCTTCGGTTGTTCATCGTTCCCGGGGCAGCACATGTCGCTCCGTTTGACACCCCGGGAGCGACGAACACAGCTTACCTGCGTCTCGCCTGCAATGCAGAAGGAAGGAGGTGGACGGGATGTTTACATCCCACTCATCTCCACCCCTCCGCTTCTATTGGGCGGCCGATGTGTGACGTCGCTGTGACGCTGAACGTCCCTACCCCTTCAGGAAGAGGATGTTCGCCGCCCACAGCGAGGTCGTCCGGGAGGTAAGTGCGTGTGACGGGGGTTAACGAATTTGTGCGCCACGGGCAACTAATTGCCTGTAACGCACAAACGCCGGGGGCGGGTACGATCGCTCGTGCAATTGCACGATAGATCATCCCGTGTGACGCCCGCATAAGGCCAGACTCACACAAGCATATACAAAATCATCAGTTTCATCCAGAAAACTTGGACAATTTTTTTCTCACTTGTCATCCGTGTGCAATACATTTTTTGTTTTGTTTTTTTACAGCAGTTATTAATAATTTTTAAAACCAGTTACAGTTTCCTATGTTACGGATTTCCAAAGGTTCTGTAAAAATCGTATGCTATATTGTGGCTCTGTATGACATCCGTTTTCTTTTATGCACCAATACACATAAATGGGGTGGCTCGGTGGCTCAGTAGCTAGCACTGCAGTCTTGCAACCCTGAGGTCCTGGGATCCAATCCCACCAAGGACAACATCTGAAAGAAGTTTGTATGTTCTCCCCATATTTCTGTGGGTTTCTTCTGTATTCTCCAGTTCCCTCCCACACTCCAAAGACATAGTGATAGGGAATTTAGATTGTGAACCCCAATGGGAACAGTGATGCTGATGTATGCAAAGTGCTCTGGAATATGTTAGCGCTATATAAAAATAAAGATTATGATGATGAATGGGCGAGTTTCATCCAATTTACTGAAGAAGCTACTACATGCTGCGATTTTTAATTTTACACACAGATTTGGTCAGTAAAAAAAATTGCTTGTCTGCACTGCTCCATTGAATAACATTAGTCCTAGTGCTGTCCGTTTTTTTACGGAAAGTACTCGTATCAATTGGGTTGTGTGGACCTGGTCCTACTGTCCAGAGTGAATGAAAGAAAAGATCAGCGCTAAGATTAACATTAGCTAATCTGATTGGTGACATCTGTGTTTCTTCATCCTATAGAAGGAGTTTTCAATACTCTGAAACGCGTTGAATAATCACATTTTTATCCTCAAGTGATCACCTTCCTATTCCACACGACAGCGCGGGTTAACCCTTTTCCTTAGAACCCTCACATAAAGACTAACAAAGATGGCGCCACTAATCTGATCGGTGACATGATCTGATGCTCATAGACGCACTTCTTTTCCGAGCGATGACGATGCTCCTCACTCAGCTGTAAGAGACTTCTTCCCCGCAGACTGTGGATATCAGCCAGATGGAGACCAGTCGCCAATCACTTCTAACTACAGGATGTTCATCAGGGTCTGAAATGTTTTTGATTAGAAAGGCAATAATGATGTTCTGTAACGTGAGTGAGTGGTCCTCATTTGTTATATATACACCGCATATAAACGCATTTATGATCTGATGATACATATTTTGTTCTAATTACCCTCTGAGATGACATTTTTCAGCTCTGTGGTTTCTCATCATTGTTCATTAAGACTAAATATCTTTATTGTGGAAAATCCAGTTCCGTGCGGCTGTCGTAAAAAAGCCTCATAAAAGGATTTCATAGCTGCATTACACAAATCCTTTGTGTGGGTGTATGATCTAAACACACTGTATATGTCCTACACGTTCTCCCCACAGCCTCAAAGCCATTTCCTTTTATTGGATTGTGGTCTTAGGGACTTTCTCACCATCGTCTATAGAACATTCCCGAAAGATGTTGTCACATTCACATGCTCCTCTTCACCTCGCAGGCGTCTTTAGAGGTGATGGCTTTGGTGGAGTCACCACTTAATGAAGGCTGGAGAAAAGAACATGAGCTGCTCCTACCAGATAGAAAAGCCATGTTTTAGGAAATGGCCTGCAGCAGAGGTGGGGATTATTACGAAAGTACAAGGATCTAAAGGAGCTTTGAAGGTTCCCTATAGCTAATGAGCGCATTATTGACATTTTTATTGAAGCATAGCTGTAGACTTAAATTACAAGTATATTTCCTTTTCTCACAAAGTGTCTATAGGTATGAAGTTATGTCTAGGTAATACACCCTATTTAACAAATCAACCAATGTAGGCATCCATACACATTAAAGTCATTAGGTAGTTTGAAATACAACACTATGGGCTTAATTCATCATTTGCGTTTTTTTTATTAAGTCACTCTTCTCTTTTGTCTTGTGGCATTCATTTTCTTTTTTTCCCCCATAGTCTTCAAAATGCGGTTCATGCATTTTGTGCAAAGTTAAAAATGACCTCTGCACTTTTTTTTGACTCTTTAGGGCAAAAGGTCACACGTTCTGCATAATGTCACAACAAAAATTGTGCAAACGTTTCTGTTGTGCATAAAACCATTGTAGCACTGGCATCCCTGCACCCCTCACTCCCCTTTCCGCAGGGTCACGTGCTTACTCACCGCCGCGGCCCAGTGGCTCCTCCACGTGGGTGCTTCCTGCTTCCCCTTCCCGGGGCTGTGCACGCTGCACAGGTCCTTCGGGAGTGCTCCTATGGCATGCATGTGCACTGCTGCCCAGTGTGCTATTTCCTAGAAGTGCCTCTGAGAGGCACTAAGTACTTAAGGCACTCTCCCACTAGGGGAGGTGCCTGATAAATGTGTACATTTAGTTCGTGGTTCTGTGACTCAGCCAGCTAGTTTTCAGGTCCCCTTATCCGTCCTTGTACTGCTTGTACCTGGTTCCTGTCCTGCTTGTACCTGGTTCCAGTCCATCCTGCCCTGTTGGTACCTGGTCCCAGTCTGTCCTGCCCTGTTGGTGTCTTCTACCTGTCTGTCCTGTCCTCTTGGTACCTTCTACGTGTCTGTCCTGCCCTGTTGGTACTAGTGACTGTGTCCATTAACCCTGGCCATGCCACCTGCCTCATCCACTCTGGTAGTCCCTTCTTTACTAGTGACTGTGTCTGTCCATCCTAGCTGTGCCATCTGTCTCAGCTACCCTGGAGGTTCCTGTCCTTGCTACTGACTCTGCCTGTCCATTCTGGCCGTGCTGTCTGCCTCAGCTATTGTGGTGGTCCCTGTCTACACTAGAGACTTCACCTGTCTGTTTCATTATCAGTCCCTGCCCTGGTGCCCAGGGAGTCAGCTGCTACAGTCCCGGTTACTGCCCTGGGAGTAGCACCTGGTGTCTGCTTCGCAGTGGGCGAACCGTGTGACCCCTCATGGCCCCACACGCACAAACGCAGGTGTACCGCCCCGTGGGCTCGGCCGGCTGCCGAGCCGCTCGGATCCGTGCTCGTCGGTGGGTGGCTCGAGCTCTCCATGGACACGGGGGTCACGTCGCTCTGAAAAGGGGGGTTTGGCGCTACATGCCGGAACCTCGGTGGGGAGACCCACGGCCGGAGCCGCGGTGGTTTGTAGGGGATTTGAGTTCGTGACGCCACCCACGGGTTGTGGTGATTAGATGGACACCACTGCTGCCATTGACTAGGTCTCCCGGGGACGGTGTTGCGCAGCCTGGTGTTGACCCCCCTCCGTGGGTTGGGGAGTGATGGTCCCGGGGGCCCGAGGGAGGCACTGAGGCGAGGGGATGGATGGTGCTGGCGTATCGGTGCGGTGCGGTGCGCGGCCCGAAGGCACTGGTGTACTCACTATGATACAACACACTGGAGTCTCTGGTAAACCAAACGGGATGATGAACGGTGCCCGCAGCCGGCTGCAGCTTCCCCTTAACAGGTTGATGGTTTCCGCCTTTCTCTTGCACCTCTTTAATGTGAATGTTATGACTCCTATGCCTAACTAACGGAAGTCCGCTCCCCGGCTTGCTGGGTGTCGGGAGAGCTCTTTTTGTCCGCAGACGCTGGTCTCTTGGGTCTCTATGCCTTGGCGGTGGCATTACCCTAATGGTTGGGCTGTTGTCTTCAGTCGGGTCTTGTGTGGGAAAGGTCCTAAAGTCCAGTCCTCAATCAGTTGATTTGACTTAGCCTAGTTGTTTCTAGGCCTCGTACTGGGTCTGAGTACCCCTCCTGGTGCTCTGGTTTCCAATCGGTTCCCCGGTTCGGTACCGGCGGGCCACCGCCCGACCCCGGTCCCTACAGTTCCACCGGCTGTAATCCCAGCTCCTGCAGACGGCCACCACCATCTGCCTCCTTGCCAGAGGTCACTGGGCTCCAACCCAGACACCTGGTAGACTATGGCAGGCCTGGTCACAGGTGTGCCCTTGAACTTGACTACTCCCATCCACTGTCAAAGCTAGTCTACTTAGAACTCATGTTTTTCCCGCCTCCAGGCCTGTGAACTCCTCGGTGGGCGAAGCCAACCGTCTGGCTCCACCCCCCTGGTGTGGACATCAAACCTGGAGGGAGGTGACAAGGGTTTTGAAGTTTGGCTGCTGTCATCTTTTTAGGGAGGGTGTGTGTGTGCGTGGGACTACCTGGGATGACCTGACTAGTCCAGGGCGTCACACAGACATGTCCGTTTTTTCTCCGGCATCACGGGTGTCACACGGATCTCACACTGATGTGATCCGTCTGACATCAGTGTGACAGTACTGGAGAAAACACGGGTCTTTTTGATGAAAATATTTTCTATATTTACCTCTCTCCAGTGATGTTGTCTCCGGCTCTGCTGCCTCCCGCTCCTGACCCCCGCTCATTATACTCACTGAATATTCAGTGCCCTGTGGAGCTGGAAACGGAGCGGTGGGGACTTCAGTGCCAGCGACCGCATCGCTGGCTAAGTATACAGCAGAGAGTGTGTGTGTGTGTCTGTGTGTGTGTGTAGACATACTGTATGTGTGTGTGTTCAGTGTATACATGCATGTGCGCTATGTGTGTGTATGTGCTCGGTGTATCTCTGTGTATCTGCTATGTGTGTATACATATGTGTGTATATGTGCAAAGTGTATACGTGTGTGTGTGTGTGAACTCTGATGAACCCGTGAAGCTGTAGCGCTGGTGTCACTGGTGTCATCAGGATGTCATCAGAGTTCATTGGGAACTCCAATGACCTCCTGAACGTCACTGTGCTTGCAGAATACTCACTGTCCCCACTGTGCTGTCCTCGGCGGTGCTGTACCCAGTGTTGTTCCCGCGATGCTCCGGCTTCCAGGTCCTGAGTGCGGTGAATAACCGATGAATATAATGAGCGGGGGTCGGGAGCGGGGGAGACAGCAGAGCCGAAGAAAACAAGGTAAATATGGAAAATCTTTTTATTTCACAGACCCGTGTTTTCTCCGTTACCTCTCACACGTATGCAAACACGGATGACACATGTATGACCATAACCACATGTGTGACTTATACCTGATTAAACACGGACATCTGAAACCAGCCTAAGGGGTACTTTACACGCTGCAACATCGCTAGCGATTGCTAGTGATGTTGAGCGCGATAGCACCCGCCCCCGTCGCTCGTGCGACATTTGGTGATCGCTGCCGTAGCAAACATTATTGCTACGGCAGCGTCACACGCACATACCTGGTCAGCGACATCACTGTGACCACCGAACAATCCCTCCCTCAAGGGGGAGGTGCGTTTGGCGTCATAGCGATGTCACTGCGGTATCACTAAGCTGCCGGCCAATAGAAGCGGAGGGGCGGAGATGAGCGGGACGTAACATCCTGCCCACCTCCTTCCTTCTGCATTGCCGGTAGACAGAGGTAAGGAGATGTTCGTCGCTCCCGCAGTGTCACACATAGTGATGTGTGATACCGCAGGAATGCCGAACAACATCGTACCGGTGGCAGCAGCGATATTAAGGAAATGAACGACGTGTCAACGATCACCGTTTTGGAACGATTTTGCAATTGTTGATCGTCGCTCATTAGTGTTACACACTGCGATGTCGCTACCGGCGCCAGATGTGCGTCACAAACGACGTGACCCCGACGATATATCGGTAGCGATGTCACAGCGTGTAAAGTACCCCTAAGGCTAAGTTCACATGTCCAGTAATTGTGGCGCCCTGGACAAGCCAGGACGTCACAGGTACTACAACAACACACCCCACACCCCGGTTAGGCACATCAGTCACACACGCAAGTCCTTGTTGCCTCCCTCCAGGGGCTGATGTCCACACCAGGTGGGGTGGAGCCAGGCGGTTGGCCCCACCTACCGAGGAGTTCACAGTCCTGGAGGCGGGAAAGGACAGGAGTTGAAGTAGAGAGATGAGGGAAGTGGTAGTGGAGCAGACTGACCTTGTCCGGGTACGTGGCCCGGGCACCTAAGAGCAAGGTTGGCAGATGGTGGTGACCGTCTGCAGGCGAGGCCAATTGACGCACAACCGTAAGGACCGGGGACGGGCGGTGGCCCGCCGGTACCGGACCGGGGAGCGAAGAGAAGCCAGCACCATTCGGCAGGTCCTACGGACCCCGACCAGGCTTGGAGTCGCTGTTAAACCGGTCAAATCCGTCAGCGACGGGAACCTCTTTGGTTTCCCAGCAGCAAAGACCCGACTGAAGGCAACTGCTCAACCGTGAAGGGAAATACAGCTACCGCCACAGCTAGAGTTCCCAGGGCCAGAGCCTGCGGGCAAAAAGGGGCTCCTCTAGCACATACACCGATGGGGAGCGGGTTATCGGTGGGAAGCCATCGGAGCCGAAGACACATTACAGGTGCAGGGAGAGATAGTCACCGCCAACCTACCGGGAGTGACCATCGCAGCCGATTGCGGGAACCGTCCATCCAGCCGTTTGTTTTATTAGAGACTCCGTCTGCGTCATTGGCTGAGTGAGTACTACCGTGCCGCCGGGCACTGCGCTGCCCTCCTGCGACCCTGCACCTCACCAAACCCCGCCATCCATCTTACAGTCACCATCACCGGGCCCCGGGACCACCATATCCCCCTACCCATGGAGGGGAGAGAAAACATCTGAGCTGCTCCCTGTCATCGCTCCCGGGATCCCCGTCCAGAGCAGCGGTGGTGTCCCAACCTCACCACAACCGTGGGTGGTGTCACGGACAAAATCTCCAAACCATCCCCTTTTCACTCACGGGCGATGAGCGCCGCTCGAGTCACCGGATCCGGCCCACCGCTCGAGCCACCGAGCAGCAGCAGCAGCAGCAGCGCCGGACCCGAGCGTTAGCGAGCGCAGCGCCCCGCCACCCGCGACATAATCATCTGTTAGAACGGATACAGCAGCAACCTGTTGGCAAATGTTAAAAAAGCAGATCCTGCAAAAGTCAATTTTTTCTAAATGGACAAGTAAGTTGAGTTTGCACAACTTTTTTACCGACAGATTGCTGCTGGATCCGTTCTAATGGATGTTTACTGGACATGTGATCGTAGACTCAACTACACAAAAAAGGTGCAAAACCAATGATGAAATGGCCTCTACATTTTTTTGTTCTCCAGGTAGATAAGCCGATGATAGAGCTGCTTGGCGGCAACCTTCTTTCCTCTCCTCATTAAATCATATGAGACATATACGGTAAACATTTTGGAAGGATTGGTCAACTTTCCCCTAAAGATGATGTTGGGAAGAGGAGGATCTGGCTTTTGGAATTTGAGCGGCTGATCCTTTTGTTTTCCGTGCAGATAAGCCTCTTTTGCCATTGAAATCACAAGAACGTTCCGGCGAGGCGAGCGCTCCTGTATGGAGGAGTCGAGAGAGATTGATCCCTGCCGAAAGAACGTGGACTTGCAGTCATTCCCTACCTATGGATCTAGTATCAGAGTGCTCTATTTTTTTAAGCTTTTTTTTCAGTTTCAAAAGTGCTATTCAGTAGTGATAGAGATTAGAGATGACTGCAACAAAAGAACAAAAACTGCAGGAATCTCCAGAACCTGCAGACCATGTAATTATTCACAAAAACAAAAAGTGGAGCTGAAATTAAAGTCGGTGCTGGAGGGGAATCAGTAATGAGTACTTCTAGATTTTGTCCACAATGATGGATTGTACGCAAGTCACAGTGACTATGGCTCACCTATTCTGAACTGGTCAAAGATATGTGTTTTTCATGGTGATCATTTTTCCCATCAGGGCTTCTTCTCTTTAACAGATTGGGTCAGGCACATGTAACAATATTGAACTAGTCAGCCATCATATTACCTATAGATAAGGAGATAAGGTGACAATTAAACTGTTTCTGTTCCTAAATCGCATCAGCATAATGTGATTTGGGTGCCAATAAAAAAATGAGTCCATTAAAGGGAATTTGTCACAAGGTTTTTGCCACCTAATCTGAGAGCAGCATAATGTAGGGCAGAGATCCTGATTCCAGTGACGTGTCACTTACTGGGCTGCTTATTATAGTTTTTATAAAATCACTGTTTAATCAGCAGTAGATTATCATCATTAGAGGTGATACGTGTTAGGTCCTGGTGGTGGAAACACTGGACCGTACACCGGACTGCCTCAGTGAAGCAACCAGATCGGTCACCCCGCCAGAGGGCCCTGATGCACGGCAGCCGAAGCACTACTGGTACCAAGACAGTCCATTCTGGGAACTGGGAAGTAGATGTCTGTGGGGTCACAGAGTTCCTGAAAGTAGTCCGGGTGACGAGACTCAGGTTCAGATGCCGGGCTGTGGCGTCAGGCGGAATCTGGAACCAGCTGAGCGAGAGGGCAGGTCACCAAACGGATCGGTGACAGGTGGAACTGAGGAGGTGGTGGAATCCTCAGACGACATTCACCGACAGGAGTCCTGGGACAGCCATGGACAGGACCGGTTGGCGTAGCAGGACAGTCTCTGTGAGATAGACAAGGTTAATACCAGACAAGGCAAAAGGGGGACCTGGACTCCTAGCTTACTAAACACGTAGAACAGGCCCCGCCCACCTGGAAGGAAGATCCTCTTATACCCAGTACCTGTATAGGCAATATCCTGTTTCTGGACGCTGGCCCTTTAAGAGAGGGTCAATGACCGCGCGCGTGCCCTAATGCGCATGCGCGAGGCCTGAGTGCCGGCGGCCAGAGCGGGGAGCGGTGCAGAGGAAGCAGGAGTGCCCGGCAGAAAGTCTTGCGTCGCAGAGGAGCGCCTAGAGCGAGGAACAGAACGCATGGAGGACGCAGGAGGGGGAGAGGGAGCAGGGTGAGCGCGGAAAGGAGGGCCAGAGGCCGGATCAGTGAGTAAGGAACGCCGTCGGGGACAGGGGAGCGTGACAATACGCCTGCATTGGGGCCTGGGGTGACTCATTACCGGGCCGTGGTTCTGTTTCTGAGACACTGCGGTGGCAAGGCCCGATTCCGTGACCCTGGCAGTGTCTTTTAAATATGAAGAGGATGATGACATTTATTCGTGACGCCACCTGTGGTATGCGGCAAGTTAGGTGCCGCCGCTGTGGGATGGGGACCTCTGGGGCAGAGGATGATGCAGCTTAGATGGTGCAGCTCTCCACAGGCAGAGCTGGGCCCCAGGGCGGATGGGGGTAGTAGTAGTAGGTGATGGCGGGGGTTCAAGGCCGGAGGCGCAGGCGAATAACGGAGCGAAACAGGGAAGCAGTCTCAAGGCTTTTACCCACTGTAGGTAACAGGTTCCAATGTAACACGACTAGTCAGTGACTGCCTTTGGAGTGCTGGGTTCCACTGTGATGGGCTCCAGGCAATCCCGGGTAGTTCGGAGGTCAAGACCGGTGCACCTTTCTTATGTACCTTCCCTTGTTGTCGTCCTGCGCTCACTTCTCTCCCGTCTGTCCCGTGCCTACGCACACAATGTCCTGAGCCTGTGTCCGCTGGCCCTGTAGGGTGGCTTGAATCTCTATCCCTTGGCCCTATGTTGTCACCTTCCTGCGGATTCGTGTGCGGGTTTGGCTTTAATACTAGATGGTCCTCAGCCTCTGGTTTTACTAGCGGAGCACGTTGGTTCTTCTCTAGTCTAGGGACCGGTCCCCAATCTGCGGCCAAGTCCTTCCACTCCAATGTATGTGGAAGGAGGCCACGGGAGTATGGCACACTTCTTGTGGTCCCTAGTACCCCTACTGTCTTGTGCCCGGGCCGATCTGCACCAGCTCCAGGCCACAGGTCTTCACTCCTCCACTGCTCCTTCTCGACTTTCCTCCTGACACTACAGTCTCCCCAATTCACTAGACTCCACCCCCAGGCCCTGTCGGATTAGGGGGAGGGACGAACCCAGTGGTGGCTATACATAGCATTAATGGAACCAAGCCCTAACTCTGTCCCAGTGGAGAGCTGCTAATTGAGGTGTTGTGTGTTTTGTGTGCATACCAGTGGATGACCTCTTCCGTACTGAGGATGGAATACCACACCTCTGGCTGAGGTGCAGTACCTCTGTGGCTACTGAAGCCTCAGGGGCGCCACAGAGGACTACCAGGTATAGAAGCAGAAGGAACAGTTCAGCTCACCACAATAGAAGGAGACTCTCTGGCAGTGCGGTGCACGGATAAATAACAGGTCAGTTCATGAATAAACGATCCAAAAAGAGTAGAGCCAGCATCCGCAGTCATGAAAAAGAACTCATTAGTTCGAAACGCGTAGACCAGACACTGCCTATGTTTTAATGTATTCTTTTGAAGAATAAAGCAAACATTTTTAATATTACCCAAGGATGCTGGCTCTACTCTTTGTGCTGCCAGGTTGTCAAGCATGTTCATGAGTTCTGCTGCAGAGAAAACATGTATTTTATCAAAATGACAGCAAACCGCTCAGTAAGCGACATATCGCTGTAATCAGGGTCTGTATCTCTACATTATACTGCTCTCAGATGAGGTAGCAAAAACCTAGTGACAGATTCCCTTTAAAAGGCATTGTCAAAAAAGGCTATGAAAAAAAATTACTAAAAATTCTACTAACACTATTTTTACAATTCTTTTTTTCCAGCAGCTACAGATCTCACTGTGACTCGGGAGCAGACAGTTCTGATGATACTGCGCTAGTCTCAAACAAACATTAGATTACAGCAACCGATAGTGGAAATCACTCTCAAACCTTTTCCCACGGGTAGTTCACATTCGTGTTTTAGTTTATTGTCTTGATTTGTGTCTGTTTTTTTCTTTGTATCTTATTCACCAAGTAAAAAGACAGAAAGGCATCAGATCATATTCTATGGACCAGTAAACAACCTCTTTTTATTACCATGTTTCTCCAAAAATAAGACAGGGTCTTGTGTTTTTTTGGCTCCAAAAGATACTTTGGGGCATATTTTCACGATATATGTAAGATTTTTTTTATTGGCATTAGTGATTGGGGCGCCTTTTAATGTAAAATGAATATTCACCCAGTTCCCCTGCCCACCTCTCTGTGCCGGCATTAGTGATTCAGTCAGACTGCCGTATTACTGTCCATGGATTGCATCGCACTCCTCGCAATAGCTGGTGGCTCTTCTGTCCTGATCATATGAGTGTGTATCTCTATGCGGCTGTTATGCTCAGGTGAGGAGAGTCGCCGGCCAGGCCAAGGAATGTGATTGTATCGTCAGGCAGTAATAAGGCAGTCTGACTGAATCACTGATGCCGGCACAGAAGTGTGGGTTGGAATATGGGTGGGAAGGGAAATGAATATCCATTTAACACACATTCCAATCACTTCCCCCACTCTTATTCTCACTGCTGTCCGCTTCTGGTCCCCTATGGTTGTCTAGTCGGAAGACTTCCCCTGTGCCTGGCAGGGTGAGCTGTAGGCTCCGGATCTTTAGGAGGTTACCTCAGGGTTCCCTGACCGGCCCTTACTTCATGCTGTGTCTTTAGTTCATCCACCCAGGCTTGCATAGCGGTCCTGCGCAGACGCACTTTGATCTGCCCTTCTGAGGAGCGTTAGGAAAGGCTAAAGACTGCCTGCACATGCGCACTACAATAATTCGATCTGCACTCAGGAGGGCAGATCAAAGTGCACCTGCGCAGGATCGCAATGCCGACCTGTGTGGATGATGTAGGATGCCTCAAGCACACAAGGCTGCAAAGAAGAAGGATAGCGATCGCAGCCGAGAGAAGGCACCGGATCGGCGAGCAGCGACACCAATCGGACTGGACTGTCCCCTAGGTGAGTATTATAAAAGTGTTTTTTTTATGTTACACAGAGTGGTCTGGGCTCTTATATACAGTATTCTGGAATGCTGTATATAAGGGTTCACTAGTGGTGGCCGCAGCTTATAGTCACCAAATCTGATGACAGGTTGCCTTTAAAGAGGCTGGCAATCAATGATGAAAAAGCAAAATTATTTTTTTGTTTGCTCAAAAGATCATTGTTTTTAGCTGCACATTTTCCTGTGCACATAGGACCTTTGTTGTCTAGAATAACAGCAGCCAATGTCCACAAAACAATCTATTACAGACCATTCAGTGCACATCTAAAGCGAGGCCTGTCTATGTAATCAATCTATTAAATGACCCCCGATCAGCAAACAAATAGCTGTTCGTAGTCGCCTAGTGCCGCCAGTCAACTGGTGTAAATGGATCCTTGCGCTCATCTTCCCAGTCAGACACATACACACTTGGATGAGCCAAGCACTGGTGTATATTAGTGGATTGGGAAGAACAGCTGTTGGCTACGTTTTTAGCTGACAGCCGTCTCAAATACATTGCCAGCTTTAGATCTTGTAGAAAACTGTTTTAAAAAGATGCACTAAAATGTATGTTTAGATATTTGAGGAGATTATCAGGGCCAGAGATATTTGAGATAAGGTAGTGTGCACATGGGGCAGACATTTTGCTTCAGTTATCAGTAACCACTTAAAAACAGTGCAAGGTAATCTCTAATCTCTATGAGATGACTGATAACAAACAGCAAACAGATTGCATTCAGATTACGCCGAATATGAACATTGATATCAATCATGTCCAAGGTTTGGGAAGGTTTTTTCTATATGAATCTCTCTTAGATAAACATACTTACAAATACCGTAAGGGGTACTTCACACACAGCGAGATCGCTACTGAGATCGCTGCTGAGTCACGTTTTTTGTGACCTCGTTAGCGATCTCGCTGTGTGTGACACTGAGCAGCGATCTGGCCCCTGCTGTGAGATCGCTGCTCGTTACACACAGCCCTGGTTCGTTTTTTTATTGTTGCTCTCCCGCTGATAAGCGCACATCGCTGTGTGTGACAGCGAGAGAGCAACAATCCTGAATGTGCAGGGAGCAGGAGCCGGCGTCTGACAGCCTGCGGTAAGCTGTAACCAAGGTAAACATCGGGTAACCAAGGTGGTTACCCGATATTTACCTTCGTTACCAGCCTCCGCAGCTCTCACGCTGCCAGTGCCGGCTCCTGCTCCCTGCACATGCTAAGCTAAGCGGTGTGCGCTGGTAACTAAGGTAAACATCGGGTAACCATACCCGATGTTTACCTTAGTTACCAGTGTCCGCAGCTTCCAGAGGCCGGCTCCGTGCAAGCGCAGCGTCGCTTGCACGTCGCTGCTTGCTGGAGGCTGGTCACTGGTCGCTGGTGAGATCTGCCTGTTTGACAGCTCACCAGCGACCATGTAGCGATGCAGCAGCGATCCTGACCAGGTCAGATCACTGGTCGGATCGCTGCTGCGGCGCTAAAGTGTGACGGTACCCTTAGGCTGCATGGTATATGGCTAGATGTTCAGTCACTTGGGAAACAGCAATAGGAGATAGTGTATTGGACCATATGGTTGCTGTATGGTGTATGTAATTGATCACAGCAATATGCTTAATATATGATCGTTACTTGTTATACACCCCACATGTAACCTTGCCATTTATCTGTACTAAATTATAGTAAAATCTGAACCACGATAAATGTAAACTAGCCCGCATGCAGCTCTGATTAATCCCATTCAGGACTCCTTGTCATATTGTTTTAATGCATAATTAATAAAGAGTTTATTTTATATCAATGAATTGGACTCGTACCACTCCTTTTCTCTGTTATTCATAGCATCTTAGTGGTGTCCTGGCACTTTCTAAAGGTTTGAGAGTGACTTGTATTTAGTGTTTTGGATGTAGCATGTTTTCGCTGCGTTGTACAGTACAGACACAGTGGATGGATTTCTAGAAATCCTGTGCCCACTGTGCTTGCTTTTTCCGCAGCAAACACTGACCTGTGGTGCGGCTTTCCAGACCGCAGCATGTCAATTGTTTGCTGCGGATTCGCATGCGTCCTCCGTAGGGAGAACACAAGCGAGAGACCGCAGCGCACTGAACCCTGATCATGGGTACGAGCAGCTGCAGTCTCCTGCGTTCACCTGCGGAGGAGACTCACAGCCCTGCAGGTCAGGACCCGCTGCATCCAGCACACAGTGAGTCCTGATCGTGGGCACATACCCTAAAACATCTGCAAGAACTTCTTGGGGCTCAAGTCAGTATTTTGAACTGAACAGCTTTATTCAGTGTGTAGGGTCCGCTGCCAAATGCTGCAGATCATTGTCTATTTCATAGAATAGGATCTGACCTGTAGTCCCCAGAAGCGGCTTCTGTACATTGAATTTAACTGTGATTTAACCAATTTACTAAACTTAAGTAAGAAAATGTGTCTTGAAAACGTTTATATACCCCGCCGTGAACCTAACCACGTTTTTTCAAATTACAAATACAAACTTAAAGGGAACCTGTGACCTGTATTAACCTGCAGATATAGGGTTAATCTGCAGGTTAATAGCGTTTGAATCCTGCCTGGCGCCTGCTGCCGGGAGGAAATTAACTTCAATCTTACTGGCAGTGTTCAGGTTTAAGTCATGGGGGCGGCACCGGCATGCATTCAGTCACCGCTCTGTATATGGAGAGGGCATCTGTAACCGCGCCCCCTGTACTGACTGCCAACTAGTCAGCATTTTATTGAGACTATGTGATATACCAACACAAAGTAGCAAGTATTTGTGAAGTGTAAAGGAAATGATGCATGGTTTTCTAAACAGTTAATATAAAAATCTGAAAATTGAGATGTGTATTTGTATCCAGCCTCCTGTAGTCTGATACTCCTAAATAAAATCCTGAGTGACCAATTGTTTCCAGAAGTCACCTAATTAGTAAATTGAGTCCTCCTGTGTGTAATTTATTCTCAGTATAACTACAGCTGTTCTGTGAAGGCCTCAGAGGCTTGATTCAGAGCAAACAACCTCATAAACACCAAGGAGCACACCAGACGAGACAAGGACAGAGTAAAGAAAGTTACGTTTAGAATAAAATAACCCAAACTCTGATCATCATACGATGCACTGTTCAATCCAAAAACTAAAAATGGAAGGAGTTTAGCACAACTGCAAACCTACCAAGACATGGCTGTCCACCTAAACTGACATCCCAAACAAGGAGTGCACTAATTAGAGAATCAGCCAAGATGCCCATGTTCACTCTGGAGGAGCTACAGAGATCCACAGGTCACATGGGAGAATCTGTCTACAGGACAAATAATAGTCCTATACTCATCAAATTTGGCCTTTATGGAAGAATGGCAACAAGGAAGCCCTTTTAAAAGCAAAACATAAGAAGTCCCATTTGTCATGTTAGGAGATTTAACTAGCATGTGGAAGAAGGTACGAGGAGACCAGAGTAGAACCTTTGGAATGGATAAATGCAAAACACTACATGTGGTGGAAAACCAATACTGCACATCACCCTGAAAACACCATCCCCACAGTCAAACATGGTGGTGGCAGCATCATGCTGTGGGGATGATTTTCTTCAGCAAAGACAGGGAAAATGGGTAAAGCTGATGGGAAGCTGGATGGAGCTAAATAGAGGACAATCCTGGAGGAAAACCTGTTAGAAGCTGTAAAAGACTAGAGACTGGGGCGAAGGTTTACCTTCCAGCAGGACAACAACCCTAAACATACTGCCAGAGCTACAATGGAATGGTTTCGATAAAAGCATATTCATGTGTTTTAATGCCCAATCACAGACCAGACATAAATCCTATTAATAATTTGTGGCAGGTCATACCCCACAACACTCATTCTAGCTGGTTACAACATCATATTATCTGCCAGATTCTAAATACTCTTACATAATAAATGAAAGTTTTGGTGTTTTGTGATATGATTGTGACCTATACGTCACGTGCGCGTGCCTAATGATCGCCAAGGTCTATGTCAGGGTACGATAGCAATCAGATCTCAGGCCTCTTTAAATGGGAAATGCTGCATGGTCTCCTATATCTGCAGTGCAATTATTACAAAGTATCACTGATCCTAGAAAGTCTAATCAGGAGCGGATCTTAGAAAGTCAATATTTTGAAGTCAAACTATTGCAATGAGGAGCTTTTCACTTATCTATGGCAGAAAATGTTAGCTGTTATCTAAAGTCAGGTATCCTGACGATTTCTTTGTAATTATGGAGGGATTTACAAGCTATTTCACTGCTCGTATGGCCAAAACAACATGGTCACCCATGGTCATGTTGTTTGACCTGTATTTCTCTAAAAACACCAAGCTGTAGGAGCTAGCAATAGATTGAGGCTTTATTTCTCATAAAGAATACTGCAGACACATGAAGGGTGTCCAGTGCAATATATCATCACCTCTACCCTGGACAGACTCATTACATCTGAATGGATTCTGTCCCGATAGATGGGAAATTTTGGCAACAAATCTGAAGCTTATGAATGTGACCAGAGGGATTCACACATTCAGGACCTGAGGAGGAAGTCTTCATCAGATCCTCTAACAGTCCACATCCAATGCGGCGCATGAACTTTCAGGATCCAGGATCAGAACGCCTCTATCATGCACAGTGAGCAGAGGTGTAAACTATTTAGCCCCATCAAGCTCTTTGAACATTAGAAAAAAAAAACACATCTGCACTGACCTTAGTAGGCGATTTTCCTTTAAAGGGAACCTATCACATGTAGAAATGCTATTAACCTGCAGATACTGTATATAGAGTTAATCTGCAGGTTAATAGTGTCTGGAACCTGCCCAACATCTGCACTTAAAGCCCCACTGCCAGGAGAAAATTAACTTTAATCCTTTCAGTTTCAGTCACCGGGATGGCGCCGGCATGGGTTTAGTCACCACTCTGTTTATAGTTACAGATAGCTGTAACCACTGACTGACAGCCGCACTGTGTTAGATCTGGCTGTCAGTCACTGCGTTTAGCCCGGTTAGAGCTGTCGCTCTTCATATAAAGAGCGATGACTTAAAGCCCCACTGCCAGGAGGAAATTATCTTTATTCCTCCCGGCAACTTTCAGGTTTCAGTCAAGGGGAGGCGAGGGCACTGGTTCAATCACCACTCTGTATATGGAGAGCGACGGCTCTAACTGCACCCACTGTACTGACTAACAGCCAGGTCTAATACAGTGCGGCTGACAGTCAGTAGGGCTGTGTGGTTATAGTCATCTGTAACTATGGACAGAGTGATGACTGAACCCGTATCTGCGCCGCTCCCGTGATTGAAACCCGAACGCCGCCGGGAGGATTAATGTTAATTTCCTCCTGGCAGCGAGGCTCTAAATCCAGGTGCTAGGCAGGTTCAGAACGCTATTAACCTGCAGATTAACCCCATATCTCCAGGTTAATAATGTTGTTACACATGACAGGTTCCCTTTACCATATATGACTACTTCAATAAAAAGTCTTGTATGAATTGTTAATAAATATTTTTTTTTCTTTTACTTGCTAAAATGATTTGGAAATGTACAGCAGTGTGACATATCAACTCCTCCGTGATGCAGTTTTCGTTTTTGCGTTTTTTTCCTCCCCTTATTCCAAGAGCCAGAGTTTTTTTATTCTTCTGTCCACACAGACATATGAGGGCTCATTTACTTGCAGGATGAGTTGTACTTTTGAATGACACCATTCATTTTACCACATAGAGTACTGTAAAATGGGGAAACAATTCCGAATGTGGAGAAATGGTGAAAATAAAAACCCCTGAATTCTGACATGTTTTTTGGGAATTGTTTTTATGGTTTACATTTTGTGGTAAAAATGACCTTGCAATATGATTGTCCTCATCAGTACGATTATGGCGATACCAAACATCTACAGTTTTTTATTATTTTAGTGGTGAAAAAATCAGACGTTTTAAAAAAAAAAAATGTTATGGGCTGTGTCACCTTTTCCAAGACCTGTAGCTTTTTCATTTTTTTTTTGCCGATGGAGGTGTGTTATGGCTTATTTTTTACAGGGCGAAATGACATTTTTACTGATACCTTTTTGTCATCGATATGACGTTTTGATCACTTATTTTATTATTTTTTGTGGCAAAAAAAAAAGTAATTTTACCATTCTTGAATTTTTATGGTTACAGTGTTTACCAATTGTGTTCATTATGCTTATATTTTGATAGAGTGGACTTTTCTGAACTCAGCGATACCACATGCATTTTGTTATTACCTTTATATTTAATGTGCGATAAGGGAAGCTGTTGAATTTTAGTTTTTTATTTTTTGTTTATATATTTTAAAACATTTTTTTTTACATTTCACCATTTTAAGGCTATGTGCCCACGGGACAACGTACCCACGGATTTTGCCGCGGAAAACCCGCGGATTTATCTGGATTTTCCAGATAAATCCGCAGGTTTAGGCAAATACAGACACTCCCCATGTTATCCTATGGGATTTGGGGAGTGCTGTGTCCATGCTGCGGTATGTGCGGCTGCGGAATATGCTACGGATATCCCGCAGCCGCACGTAACTGCATGTCAATTATTCATGCGTAAATACCTGCAGATGTCATTCCTTTCCACTATGGAGATAGAGGCTGGGACTTCCGCAGGTATTTCCGCACTTGTCCGCAGGTTTTCCGCAACAAAAATGCTTGAATCCCGCAGCTAAGGATAGCTGCGGATTCCGGCCAGCAGCTGCGGTAAACCTTCTGACAAACCTGCGGCAAAGTCCGCGGATACGTTGTCCCGTGGGCATATAGCCAAATAGTCCCCTTTGGGGACTATAACCTGCGTTTGTCTGATCCCTTGCTGCATATAGTGAAAATCACAGTCTCCCCTTGAAGCCCGGCCACAGGAAGGTTTCAAAGGAGCACTGCTATGACAAGGACAGAGGTCTTTAGCAGACCCCCCACTAGCAATCCATCGGCGGCCCACAATCATGTCACAAGCGCACCGATGGTCACTTAAAATGGTGATTTCCCCATGACGGCGTGTGTTAAATCCTGCTGTCAGAGTTTGACAGCAGGATTGAACAGGTTAACAACTGTGGGCGTATCTCTGCTTCACCAGCGATTGTTAGAGGCAGATCCTGGCTATTATACACAGCCATTATCTGCCTCATGAGTCCACTCCATACACACATGTTCGACATGCGCCGTAGATGTACGGCGAATGTCGTTAAAATGGTTGATCAAGTCGAGTAAAAAGCACCAGGCGGAAATACTCCTAAAATAGCAAAAGAATATACAGTGCCTTGCGAAAGTATTTGGCCCCCTTGAATTTTTAAACCTTTTCCTACATTTCAGGCTTCAAACATAAAGATAAAAAAATTAAATCAGTCGCAATGTGTATTACACTCGGTGTATGTATATTATGTCATGTCCTGTAAAAGATTTGTTAAGATGCCATTACCCCCTTTTTTTTGTCCTATACCTTGTTATGACTTAAAAAATTTAAATAAAGAATTTATAAAAAAAAAAATAAATTAAATTAATGGTGAAGAATCAACAACAAGTGGGACTCAATTGTGAAGTGGAACGAAAATTATTGTTTATTTTAAACATTTTTAAAAAATGAAAAACTGAAAATTGGGGCGTGCAATATTATTCGTCCCCTTTAAGTTAATATTTTGTAGAGCCACCTTTTGCTGCGATTACAGCTGCAAGTCACTTGGGGTATATCTCTATCAGTTTTTCTACATCGAGAGACTGAAATTCTTGCCTATTCTTCCTTTGCAAATAGCTCGAGCTGAGTGAGGTTGGACAGAGAGCGTTTGTGAACAGCAGTTTTCAGCTCTTTCCACAGATTCTCAATTGGATCCAGGTCTGGACTTTAACTTGGCCATTCTAACACCTGGATACGTTTATTTGTGAACCATTTCATTGTAGATTTTGCTTTATGTTTGGGATCATTGTCTTGTTGGAAGACAAATCTTCATCCCAGTCTCAGGTCTTTTGCAGACTCCAACAGGTTTTCTTCAAGAATGGTCCTGTATTTGGCTCCATCCATCTTCCCATCAATTTTAACCATCTTCCCTGTCCCTGCTGAAGAAAAGCAGGCCCAAACTATGATGCTGCCACCATCATGTTTGACAGTGGGGATGGTGTGTTCAGGGTGATGAGCTGTGTTGCTTTTACGCCAAACATATCGTTTGGTATTGTGCCCAAATAATTCGATTTTGGTTTCATCTGACCAGAGCACCTTCTTCCACGTTTGGTGTGTCTCCCAGGTGGCTTGTGGAAAACTGTAAACACTTTTATGGATATCTTTGAGAAATGGCTTTCTTCTTGCCAATCTTCCATAAAGGCCAGATTTGTGCAGTGTACGATGATTGTTGTCCTATGGATAGACTCTCCCACCTCAGCTGTAGATCTCTGCAGTTCATCCAGAGTGATCATGGGCCTCTTGGCTACATCTCTGATCAGTATTCTCCTTGTTTGAGATGAAAAGTTTCAGGGACGGCCGGGTCTTGGTAGATTTGCGGTGGTATGATACTCCTTCCATTTCAATATGATTGCTTGCACTGTGCTCCTTGGGATGTTTAAAGTTTTAGAAATCGTTTTGTAACCAAATCTGGCTTTAAATTTCTCCACAACAGTATCACGGACATGCCTGTTGTGTTCCTTGGTCTTCATGATGTTATATGTGCTTTAAATAGAACACTGAGACTATCACAGAGCAGGTGCATTTATACGGAGACTTGATTACACACAGGTGGATTATATTTATCATCATCAGTCATTTAGGACAACATTGGATCATTCAGAGATCCTCAATGAACTTCTGGAGTGAGTTTGCTGCGCTGAAAGTAAAGGGACTGAATAATATTACACGCCCCACTTTTCAGTTTTTAGTTTTCAAAAAGGTTTAAAATAAGCAAAAAATGTTCAACTTCACAATTTTGTCCCACTTGTTGTTGATTCTTCACCATTAATTAACATTTTTATCTTTATGCTTGAAGCCTGAAATGTGGGAAAAGGTTGAAAAATTCAAGGGGGCCAAATACTTTTGCAAGGTACTGTATGTACACACAGGAACGGTTACTTTATGTTTGAAGCCTGAAATGTGGGAAAAGGTTGACAAATTCAAGGGGGGGGGGCGGAATACTTTTGCAAGGCACTGTATATTCACAATTGGTTCCAGTGCTGCGTCCCTGCTGATATACTGTTTAGATTAGCTTCAAGCGTCACAGCCGATGTGACAGCTAGAGCCAATTATTAGCATTAGTTGTCTCAGGCCATATACCACTGAGGCCAGTGATTGGCTGCAGCGGTCACAGGTGATGTCTGTGGTTATATTAAACAGAACACCACAGGGTAGCATTGAGGGAAGCAGCACTGGAATGAAGGATCAGTATATATTTATTTTGGTAATATTTGGGCAGCCGTTTACTTCATTTGGACAAACCCTTTAAGATGCAGGATATAATATTTCACGGTGCAAGAATGGTCAAAAATGACGGTGACACCTGCGAGTATAAACCTTTATGGATTCTTACAGCTAAGAGTGAATCAGAAGAAAACTGCTCAGCAGACAAAGAATGTGTTCCTCCAGGCCACGCACTTTCAGATGTGGTAGACAGCCGTTGTAGGCCGCGCTCTTACATGACTCAGTACAGCTTACACTTTTTTTGTTCTTTCAAACTGATTAGACAACGAGCACATAAAATTATATAGATTTGTTTTAGTTTTTCCTGCACTTTTCTGTTTGTATTCTGTATCCAGTGTATGGGGACGAACAATTGCAGTATGGATTATGTGCCCCCATGAACCCTGCACCTTCACAATGATCTGGAGCAAAACCCTAGCGGATGAGGTGGTGCCATAGATGCTAATCGTTCCAAAAGATGTATTCCTTTATTGGTTGCATTAAAAATACAAATACATTTAAAAAGCAAAGTTACCGAAAAGAATAAGGGACAGCACCGAGTCAAGTGGAGAACGATTAAGTAGCAAATACTGCTAGAAAAGTAATCAAAAATGGCCAAGAGTAAATAAAAACACAATAATGTACAATACGCTACATTAAAAGTAGCTGCAATGTGAATATGCACCAAAAATGAATTAGGTCAAAACAATTGGTATCCATTATTTATAAAGACTAGATACAGTATATCACAAAAGTGAGTACATCCCTCACATTTTTGGAAACATTTTGTTTTCATGCGACAACACTGAAGATCTGACACTTTGATACAAGTATATACTATTCCTACCATTATACTTATTATCTTTTGTAATACTATGGATACCTTGTGCTATATATAGATCCCAAGTGACCTCATTATGTTATATTATTGGAGCATACAGAATAATACAAAAGTGAGTATTATATTTTTGTAAATATTTTATGAAATATTTTCTTGGGACAACACTGAAGTGATGACACTTTGATACAATGTAAAATAGTCAGTGCACGGCTTGTATAACAGTGTAAATTTGGCATCCTCTAAATAACTCAACATACATCCATTAATGTCTAAACCACTGGCAACAAAAGTGAGTACAACCCATAAGTGAAAATAGCCAAATTGTGCCCAAAGTGTCAATATCTTGTGTGGTCACCATTATTTTCAAGCACTGCCTTAACTCTCTTGGGTATAGAGTTCACAGGAGCCGCTGGAATCCTCTTCCACTCCTCCATGATGACATCATTGAGCTAGTGGATGTTAGGCTAAGAACGCACTTTGCTTTTTACCTGCTTTTTCAATGTCAATTGTTTTTGCCATTTGAGTTTTGCACTGCAAAGCAGAGTTTTTGCCCAAATTTCTGCCACAAAAAGGCAGCATTTTGAACTGCATAGTGCGGTTTAGAAAACCAAATTCCCATAGACTTTGCTTGAAAAGCAGAACACATCCATTTTGGCATTAAACGCTGCAGTTGAAAAAGCAGGTAAAAAGCAGGTAAAAAGCAAAGTGCGTTCTTACCCTAAGAGACCTTGCCCTCCTCCACCTTTCATTTGAAAAGGCCCCATAGATGCTCAATAGGGATTTAGGTCTGGAGACATGTTTGACCAGTCCAGCACCTTTATGCCTCTTTCACATATAAAACACACACACTGTCCTGTTCTGTAGCTCCCCACAGCCAACAGCCTTAAACCATGACACTCCCACCACCATGACTGACTGTAGGCAAGACACACTTATCTTTGTACTCCTCACCTGGTTGCTGTCACACACACTTGACACCATCTGACCCAAACAAGTTTTCTTGGTTTCATCTGACTACAGGACATGGTTCCAGTAATCCATGTCCTTAGTCTGCTTGTTTTCAGGAAACTATTTCCAGTTTTTCCTGGGCATCATTTTTAGAAGAAATAGGAATAACGTTTGGAACACCATTCTAAGTCCGAACTGGGTGCAAAAACCTAAAAAAACATCACTATGGGGAGATAAGGTATGCACACCAGTGACTATGTAAGGGGAATACATGGAATAGCAGAAACTGCTGTGTGAATACTGACTTGAAAAATCCAATAGCTATATGCAAGAGTGAATATGTGAAAAATGGAATCTGCATTACTGCCATGAACATATGAATCAAGAGAAATTTAGCTACTGAATTGATCAATGCAATAGAGCCCCAACACTACGCCAAAGTATTTCTCTACGTTGGGGTCCCTAGCTTGTGTGTGTCCTCTCATGCAGTTAAAAAACCTACCGTGTATGGGAAGCTGAGACCCAGGCTATTTATGCGTATGATATGGATTGGCAATAGGTGTGGTTGGGGAGGGTTCACAAACGAAAAAATACTAACAAATAGGAATAACGTTTAGAACACCATTCTAAGTCCGAACTGGGTGCAAAAACCTAAAAAAACATCACTATGGGGAGATAAGGTATGCATACCAGTGACTATGTAAGGGGAATACATGGAATAGCAGAAACTGCTGTGTGAATACTGACTTGAAAAATCCAATAGCTATATGCAAGAGTGAATATGTGAAAAATGGAATCTGCATTACTGCCATGAATATATGAATCAAGAGAAATTTAGCTACTGAATTGCCTATTGCCAATCCATATCATACGCATAAATAGCCTGGGTCTCAGCTTCCCATACACGGTAGGTTTTTTAACTGCATGAGAGGACACACACAAGCTAGGGACCCCAACGTAGAGAAATACTTTGGCGTAGTGTTGGGGCTCTATTGCATTGATCAATTCAGTAGCTAAATTTCTCTTGATTCATATGTTCATGGCAGTAATGCAGATTCCATTTTTCACATATTCACTCTTGCATATAGCTATTGGATTTTTCATGTCAGTATTCACACAGCAGTTTCTGCTATTCCATGTATTCCCCTTACATAGTCACTGGTGTGCATACCTTATCTCCCCATAGTGATGTTTTTTTAGGTTTTTGCACCCAGTTCGGACTTAGAATGGTGTTCCAAACGTTATTCCTATTTGTTAGTATTTTTTCGTTTGTGAACCCTCCCCAACCACACCTATTGCCAATCCATATCATACGCATAAATAGCCTGGGTCTCAGCTTCCCATACACGGTAGGTTTTTTAACTGCATGAGAGGACACACACAAGCTAGGGACCCCAACGTAGAGAAATACTTTGGTGTAGTGTTGGGGCTCTATTACATTGATCAATTCAGTAGCTAAATTTCTCTTGATTCATATGTTCATGGCAGTAATGCAGATTCCATTTTTCACATATTCATTTTTAGAAGAGGCCTTCCTTCTGGGATTACAGTCATGCAGACTAATTTGATCAAGCTTGCAGAGTATAGTCTGAGTACTGACAGGCTGATCCCCCTCCCCTGTAAGCTCTGCAGCAATTCTGGCAGCACTCTATACATGTATTTTGAATAGACAACCTTTGGATATGATGCTGAGCACGTGCACTCAACTTCTTTGGTCAACTCTGGCAAAGCTTCTTCTGAGTGGAACCTGTCTTGTTAATCCACTATACACTGTGTGCAGAATTATTAGGCAAAAGAGTATTTTGATTACATGATACTTTTTATACATGTTGTCCTACTCCAAGCTGTATAGGCTTGAGAGGCAACTACCAATTAAGTAAATGAGGTGATGTGCATCTCTGTAATGAGGAGGGGTGTGGTGTAATGACATCAACACCCTATATAAGGTGAGCTTAATTATTAGGCAACTTCCTTTCCTTTGGCAAAATGGGTCAGAAGAGAGATTTGACGGGCTCTGAAAAGTCCAAAATTGTGAGATTCTTGCAGAGGGATGCAGCAGTCTTGAAATTGCCAAACTTTTGAAGCGTGATCACCGAACAATCAAGCGTTTCACGGCAAATAGCTAACAGGGTGGCAAGAAGCGTGTTGGGCAAAAAAAGGTGCAAAATAACTGCCCATGAATTGAGGAAAATCAAGCGTGAAGCTGCCAAGATGCCATTTGCTACAACTTTGGCCATATTTCAGAGCTGCAACGTCACTGGAGTATCAAAAAGCACAAGGTGTGCCATACTCAGGGACATGGCCAAGGTAAGGAAGGCTGAAAAACGACCACCTTTGAACAAGAAACATAAGATAAAACGTCAAGACTGGGCCAAGAAATAGACTGATTTTTCAAAGGTTTTTTGGACTGATGAAATGAGAGTGACTCTTGATGGGCCAGATGGATGGGCCAGAGGCTGGATCAGTAAAGTGCAGAGAGCTCCACTACGACTCACACACCAGCAAGGTGGAGGTGGGGCACTGGTATGGACTGGAATCATCAAAGATGAACTTGTGGGACCTTTTCGGGGTGAGGATGGAGTGAAGCTCAACTCCCAGACCTACTGCCAGTTTCTGGAAGACAACTGCTTCAAGCAGTGGTACAGGAAGAAGTCGGTATCGTTCAAGAAAAACATGATTTTCATGCAGGACAATGCTCCATCACATGCATCCAACTACTCTACAGCGTGGCTGGCCAGTAAAGGTCTAAAAGATGAAAAAATAATGGCATGGCCCCCTTGTTCACCTAATCTGAACCCCATAGAGAACCTGTGGTCCCTCATAAAATGTGAGATCTACAGGGAGAGAAAACAGTACACCTCTCGGAACTGTGTCTGGGAGGTTGTGGTGGCTGCTGCACGCAATGTTGATCGTAAACAGATCAAGCAACTGACAGAATCTATGGATGGTAGGCTGCTGAGTGTCATCATGAAGAAAGGTGGCTATATTGGTTACTAATGTTTTTGAGTTTTGATTTTGCATGTCAGAAATGTTTATTTCTAAATTTTGTGCAGTTATATTGGTTTACCTGGTGAAAATAAACAAGTAAGATGGGAATATATTTGATTTTTATTAAGTTGCCTAATAATTCTGCACAGTAATAGTTACCTGCACAAACAGATATCCTCCTAACATAGCCAAATCTAAAAAAAACCCTACTTCAACTTCCAAAAATATTAAGCTTTGATATTTATGAGTCTTTTGGGTTGATTGGGAACATAGTTGTTGATCAATAATAAAAAAAATCCTCTAAAATACAACTTGCCTAATAATTCTGCACACGGTGTATGGTCTTGACCCCTGTGCTATACCTCAGTGTCAGGGTGTTGGCAATCTTCTTATAGCCTAAGCCATGTTTATGTAGTACAACAATTCTTTTTTCAGATCCTCAGAGAATTCTGTGCCATGAGGAGCCATGTTGAACTTCCAGTGACCAGTATGAGAGTATATGAATGATAACACCAAATGTAACACACCTGCTCCCCATTCACACCTGAGGCCTTGTAAAACTATTGAGTCACATGACAGCAGACAGGGAAAATGGCTAATTGAGCACAATTTTGCCATTTTCACTTAGTGGTGTACTCACTTTTGTTTCCAGCGGTTTAGACATTATTGGCTGTGTGTGTGTTATTTCGAGGACACCAAATTTACAGTGTTATATAAGCTGTACACTGACTACTTTACATTACAGTGGAACCTCGCTTAACGAGTAACCCACTTAACGAGAATTTCGCTTAACAAGCAAAGCTTTCTGTAAATTTGTAACCCGCTTTACGAGAAAGCTTTGCTGTGCGAGCGAAATCCTCACTGCACACACTTCCGGTTCCATCCATCCACCGCGCTCTAACCCGCACTTGCAGTCCACACAAACACACACATGTACACACAAACACGCACACACATACAGTATTATGCTCACCTTACCTTCCGTTCCACCGCCGGTCTCATGGTTCTTGTAGTTCCCGGGTACATCGCGACATCCTCGCGGCGAACTACAAAACCCAGGAGGCCTGCGATGGAACGGAAGGTAAGGTGAGCATATAATATAATATAGTGTACCTTCCGTTTCATCGCTGGCCTCCTGGGTCCTGTAGTCCGCCGCTCCGCTCATCCAGGCTGTGTATCGGCATCCATAGCAACGAGGCAGGAACTTCCTGTCACCGCTACTGAAAGGCAGCGCGCTGGCCAATCAGAGGCAAGCGGCTCTGCCTTTGACGTCAACGCTCTGGCCAGGAAGTTCCTCTCTCGTCGTTATGGTAACGCGATACACAGCCCGGCCCCGTACCAGAGAACAGCAAGTCCCAGCAGACCGGCGATGGAACGGAAGGTAAGGTGAGCATATAATATGTGCGTGTGCATGCGTGTTTGTGTGTGTTTGTACGTGTGTGGAATGATAGAATAGGGGACCAGGATGGGACATTTAACAAGTTGTGGAACGAATTGTCTGCATTGCAATGATTTCCTATGGGAGATCTTGCTTTGCTGAACAAGTAACTTGGTTTACAAGCACAGTCCCAGAACGGATTGTTCTCGTTAAGCAAGGTTCCACTGTATATAAAAGTGTCATATCTTCAGTGTTGTTCCATTATATTTCATAAAATATTTACAAAAATGTAATACTCCCTTTTGTATTATTTTGTATGCCCCAGTAATATAACATAATGAGGTCACTTAGGATCTATATATAGCACAAGGTATCCATAGTAGTACAGAAGATAATTAAGTATAATGGTAGGAATAGTATATACTACATGGTGCATAAGAAAACAATTAAAGAAATGAAACATCAACCGTCCTGCACATCAATAACCAAAGTGGTACGGCCGTCCCAACGCTTGTTTCACTCTGCTTCCTCAGGGGGCGTGTTTAAAGGGAAAACAACCCCATGTGGTCTTATATATGGAAGAGTATCCGATAGGGTGAGGGAACAAAGTTGTAAGACAATAGTTGGGGAACTGAAACACCAGTGAGGAAAGTGATGTAGGTCACATCCGGTCACAACAATGGCACCTAGCCCACCGGTATTCCTGACACAGAGCAGCGTCTTCAAATCTGTTTATGCTTAATTTCTTTAATCATTGTCCTTTTATGCACCATGAAGTAATGCAGCTGTATTTTAGTATCTGCATTGTGGCCACAATTCCCAGCTGGACCATATACCTATGATCAGGTTCAGGCTGGTGAGCTGCCCTGCTGGGAAGTCTGGTTTACGGGTATTACTGCCAGTGGGAAAGCGGCGAGAAGGGAATAATGCTACTGTTATAGGGGGAGGGGATGGAAGAAGGCACAAGCGCCACTACAGAGGTAGGGTGAGAAGAGAGGCAATAGTACTACCAGTGGGGGGGGAGAGAAGAGGGGCAATAGTACTTCCAGTGGGGGAGGGGAGACAAGAGGGGTAATAATGCTACCAGTGGGGGACAGGTGAGAAGAGGGGTACTAGTGCTACCAGTGGGGAAGGAGTGAGACGAGGGGCAATCATGTTACTAGTGGGAGAGGTATGAGAAGAGGGGCAATAATGTTACCAGTGGGGTAGGGGTGAGAAGAGGGGTAATAATGCTACCAGTGGGGTAGGGGTGAGAAGAGGGGTAATAATGTTACCAGTGGGGTAGGGGTGAGAAGAGGGGTAATAATGCTACCAGTGGGGAAGGAGTGAAACTAGGGGCAATCATGTTACCAGTGGAGGAGGTATGAGAAGAGGGGCAATAATGTTACCAGTGGGGTAGGTGTGAGAAGTGGGGCAATAATGCTACCAGAAGGGGAGGGGTGAGAAGAGGGGCAATAAGGTTACCAGTGGGGTAGAGTGCTACCAATGGGGGAGGGGTGAGAAGAGGAGCAATAGTGCTACCAGTGGGGTAGGGGTGAGAAGTGGGGCAATAATGCTACCAGAAGGGGAGGGGTAAGAGGGGCAATAATGTTACCAGTGGGGTAGAGTGCTACCAATGGGGGTGGGATGAGAAGAGGGGCAATAGTGCTACCAATGGGGGAGGGGTGAGAAGAGTAGCAATAGTGCTACCAGTGGGGGTCTCCCATACATAAGCTCCTCGCCCGCCCCAGCGCTCCTGTGTTACCAGAAAGCCAACTCACGCGTCCGCTGGTGAGATTGTGCTGCAAACGCCGGTCCCTGCTCCAGGGACTGAATTACTGCTGGTCACTTTGCACTGACATTGTTACTCTAGTGCAGTATAGTATACAGGAGTCATAATGTGGGGACCATACCCTGCATGACACAGTATCACCATGAAGGGAAACACAGATTGTCACATCTCTCCCCTCTCCAGCACACACCAGTCATATCTCATCTCCTCTCCAGCACAAATTGGTCAAATCAAGTCGCCTCTCCATCATCATGTCTCATATTCAGCGCACACCGATTATCACGTCTCGTTTCCTCTCCAGCACACACTGATCACGTCTCGTCTCCAGCATACACTAGTCACATCACATCTCTTCTCCAGCGCACACCGGTGAAATCACGTCTTCTGTCCTCTCCAGCACACACTGGTCACGTCTCCTCTTCAGCACACATCGATTATCACTTGTCTGCAGCAAACGCCGATCACGTCTCCTCTCCAGCATGACTAGGACACACCGATTATCACCTTTCATCTAGTCTCCAGCACATAGCGATTATCATATTTAGTTTCCTCTCCTCTTCAGTACACACAGTTCACATTACGTCTCCTCTCCAGCACACACCGATCGCATCTCGTCTCCTCTCCAGCACACACCGATCGCATCTCGTCTCCTCTCCAGCACACAGTAGTCATGTCTCCTCTCCAGCACACAGTAGTCATGTCTCCTCTCCAGCACACAGTAGTCATGTCTCCTCTCCAGCACACAGTAGTCATGTCTCCTCTCCAGCACACAGTAGTCATGTCTCCTCTCCAGCACACAGTAGTCATGTCTCCTCTTCAGCACACAGTAGTCATGTAGTCTCCAGCAGGACCAGCACACACCGATTATCACATTTCCTCACCTACACACATGGGTCTAGCCTCCTCTGCAGCACACACCGATCACATCTCGTCCCATCTGCAGCACACACACCGGTCCCGTCTCCAGAGCACACACACACACACACACACACACACCGGTCCCGTCTCCAGAGCACACACACACACACCGGTCCCGTCTCCAGAGCACACACACACCGGTCCCGTCTCCAGAGCACACACACACACACACACCGGTCCCGTCTCCAGAGCACACACACACACACACACACACACACACACCGGTCCCGTCTCCAGAGCACACACACACACACACCGGTCCCGTCTCCAGAGCACACACACACACACACCGGTCCCGTCTCCAGAGCACACACACACACACACACACACACACCGGTCCCGTCTCCAGAGCACACACAGACACACACCGGTCCCGTCTCCAGAGCACACACAGACACACACCGGTCCCGTCTCCAGAGCACACACACACACACACCGGTCCCGTCTCCAGAGCACACACACACACACCGGTCCCGTCTCCAGAGCACACACACACCGGTCCCGTCTCCAGAGCACACACAGACACACACCGGTCCCGTCTCCAGAGCACACACACACACACACACACCAGTCCTGTCTCCAGAGCACGCACACACACACACACACACACACACACACACACACACACCAGTCCCGTCTCCAGAGCACACACACACACACACACACACACACACACACACCGGTCCCGTCTCCAGAGCACACACACACACACACACCGGTCCCGTCTCCAGAGCACACACACACCGGTCCCGTCTCCAGAGCACACACACACACACACCGGTCCCGTCTCCAGAGCACACATACACACCGGTCCCGTCTCCAGAGCACACACACACACACCGGTCCCGTCTCCAGAGCACACACACACACACCGGTCCCGTCTCCAGAGCACACACACACACACCGGTCCCGTCTCCAGAGCACACACACACACACCGGTCCCGTCTCCAGAGCACACACACACACACCGGTCCCGTCTCCAGAGCACACACAGACACACACCGGTCCCGTCTCCAGAGCACACACAGACACACACCGGTCCCGTCTCCAGAGCACACAGACACACACCGGTCCCGTCTCCAGAGCACACACACACCGGTCCCGTCTCCAGAGCACACACACACACACACCGGTCCCGTCTCCAGAGCACACACACACACACACCGGTCCCGTCTCCAGAGCACACACACACACACCGGTCCCGTCTCCAGAGCGCACACACACACACACCGGTCCCGTCTCCAGAGCACACACACACACACACCGGTCCCGTCTCCAGAGCACACACACACACACCGGTCCCGTCTCCAGAGCGCACACACACACACACACACACACACACACACACACCAGTCCCGTCTCCAGAGCACACACACACACACACACACACACACCGGTCCCGTCTCCAGAGCACACACACACACACACACCGGTCCCGTCTCCAGAGCACACACACACCGGTCCCGTCTCCAGAGCACACACACACACACCGGTCCCGTCTCCAGAGCACACACACACACACCGGTCCCGTCTCCAGAGCACACACACACACACCGGTCCCGTCTCCAGAGCACACACACACACCGGTCCCGTCTCCAGAGCACACACACACACACACCGGTCCCGTCTCCAGAGCACACACACACACACACACCGGTCCCGTCTCCAGAGCACACACACACACACACACCGGTCCCGTCTCCAGAGCACACACACACACACCGGTCCCGTCTCCAGAGCACACACACACACACCGGTCCCGTCTCCAGAGCACACACAGACACACACCGGTCCCGTCTCCAGAGCACACACACACACACCGGTCCCGTCTCCAGAGCACACACACACACACCGGTCCCGTCTCCAGAGCACACACACACACACCGGTCCCGTCTCCAGAGCACACACACACACCGGTCCCGTCTCCAGAGCACACACACACACACCGGTCCCGTCTCCAGAGCACACACACACACACACCGGTCCCGTCTCCAGAGCACACACACACACACCGGTCCCGTCTCCAGAGCACACACAGACACACACCGGTCCCGTCTCCAGAGCACACACACACACACACACACTGGTCCCGTCTCCAGAGCACACACACACACCGGTCCCGTCTCCAGAGCGCACACACACACACACACACACACCGGTCCCGTCTCCAGAGCACACACACACACACACACCGGTCCCGTCTCCAGAGCACACACACACACACCGGTCCCGTCTCCAGAGCACACACAGACACACACCGGTCCCGTCTCCAGAGCACACACATACACTGGTCCCGTCTCCAGAGCACACACACACACTGGTCCCGTCTCCAGAGCACACACACACACACACACACACTGGTCCCGTCTCCAGAGCACACACACACACCGGTCCCGTCTCCAGAGCGCACACACACACACACACACACACACACACCGGTCCCGTCTCCAGAGCGCACACACACACACACACACACACCGGTCCCGTCTCCAGAGCGCACACACACACCGGTCCCGTCTCCAGAGCGCGCACACACACACACACCGGTCCCGTCTCCAGAGCGCGCACACACACACACACCGGTCCCGTCTCCAGAGCACGCACACACACCGGTCCCGTTTCCAGAGCACACACACACCGGTCCCGTCTCCAGAGCACACACACACACCGGTCCCGTCTCCAGAGCACACACACACACACCGGTCCCGTCTCCAGAGCACACACACACACACACACACACACACACACACCGGTCCCGTCTCCAGAGCACACACACACACACCGGTCCCGTCTCCAGAGCACACACACACACCGGTCCCGTCTCCAGAGCACACACACACACACCGGTCCCGTCTCCAGAGCACACACACACACACACCGGTCCCGTCTCCAGAGCACACACAGACACACACCGGTCCCGTCTCCAGAGCGCACGCACACACACACACACACACTGGTCCCGTCTCCAGAGCACACACACACACACACACCGGTCCCGTCTCCAGAGCGCACACACACACACACACACACACACACACACACCGGTCCCGTCTCCAGAGCGCACACACACACACACACACCGGTCCCGTCTCCAGAGCGCACACACACACACACACACACCGGTCCCGTCTCCAGAGCGCACACACACACCGGTCCCGTCTCCAGAGCGCGCACACACACACACACCGGTCCCGTCTCCAGAGCACGCACACACACCGGTCCCGTCTCCAGAGCACACACACACCGGTCCCGTCTCCAGAGCACACACACACACACCGGTCCCGTCTCCAGAGCACACACACACACACCGGTCCCGTCTCCAGAGCACACACACACACACCGGTCCCGTCTCCAGAGCACACACACACACACACACACCGGTCCCGTCTCCAGAGCACACACACACACACACACACACACACACACACACACACCGGTCCCGTCTCCAGAGCACACACACACACACCGGTCCCGTCTCCAGAGCACACACACACACACCGGTCCCGTCTCCAGAGCACACACACACACCGGTCCCGTCTCCAGAGCACACACACACACACACACACCGGTCCCGTCTCCAGAGCACACACACACACACCGGTCCCGTCTCCAGAGCGCACACACACACACACACACCGGTCCCGTCTCCAGAGCACACACACACACACCGGTCCCGTCTCCAGAGCACACACACACACACACCGGTCCCGTCTCCAGAGCACACACACACACACCGGTCCCGTCTCCAGAGCACACACACACACACCGGTCCCGTCTCCAGAGCACACACACACACACACACCGGTCCCGTCTCCAGAGCGCACACACACACACACACACACACACCGGTCCCGTCTCCAGAGCGCACACACACACACACACACACCGGTCCCGTCTCCAGAGCGCACACACACACACACACACACACCGGTCCCGTCTCCAGAGCGCACACACACACCGGTCCCGTCTCCAGAGCGCGCACACACACACACACCGGTCCCGTCTCCAGAGCACGCACACACACCGGTCCCGTCTCCAGAGCACACACACACACACCGGTCCCGTCTCCAGAGCACACACACACACACCGGTCCCGTCTCCAGAGCACACACACACACACCGGTCCCGTCTCCAGAGCACACACACACACACCGGTCCCGTCTCCAGAGCACACACACACACACACACACACACACACACACACACCGGTCCCGTCTCCAGAGCACACACACACACACCGGTCCCGTCTCCAGAGCACACACACACACACCGGTCCCGTCTCCAGAGCACACACACACACACACACACACACACCGGTCCCGTCTCCAGAGCACACACACACACACCGGTCCCGTCTCCAGAGCACACACACACACACCGGTCCCGTCTCCAGAGCACACACACACACCGGTCCCGTCTCCAGAGCGCACACACACACACACACACCGGTCCCGTCTCCAGAGCGCACACACACACACCGGTCCCGTCTCCAGAGCGCACACACACACACACACACCGGTCCCGTCTCCAGAGCGCACACACACACACACACACCGGTCCCGTCTCCAGAGCGCACACACACACACACACACCGGTCCCGTCTCCAGAGCGCACACACACACACACACACCGGTCCCGTCTCCAGAGCGCACACACACACACACACACACCGGTCCCGTCTCCAGAGCACACACACACACACACCGGTCCCGTCTCCAGAGCACACACACACACACCGGTCCCGTCTCCAGAGCACACACACACACACACACACACACACACACACACACCGGTCCCGTCTCCAGAGCACACACACACACACCGGTCCCGTCTCCAGAGCACACACACACACACCGGTCCCGTCTCCAGAGCACACACACACACCGGTCCCGTCTCCAGAGCGCACACACACACACACACACCGGTCCCGTCTCCAGAGCGCACACACACACACCGGTCCCGTCTCCAGAGCGCACACACACACACACACACCGGTCCCGTCTCCAGAGCGCACACACACACACACACACCGGTCCCGTCTCCAGAGCGCACACACACACACACACACCGGTCCCGTCTCCAGAGCGCACACACACACACACACACCGGTCCCGTCTCCAGAGCGCACACACACACACACACCGGTCCCGTCTCCAGAGCACACACACACACACCGGTCCCGTCTCCAGAGCACACACACACACCCACCGGTCCCGTCTCCAGAGCACACACACACCCACCGGTCCCGTCTCCAGAGCACACACACACACCCACCGGTCCCGTCTCCAGAGCACACACACACACCCACCGGTCCCGTCTCCAGAGCACACACACACACCCACCGGTCCCGTCTCCAGAGCACACACACACACCCACCGGTCCCGTCTCCAGAGCACACACACACACCCACCGGTCCCGTCTCCAGAGCACACACACACACCCACCGGTCCCGTCTCCAGAGCACACACACACACCCACCGGTCCCGTCTCCAGAGCACACACACACACCCACCGGTCCCGTCTCCAGAGCACACACACACACCCACCGGTCCCGTCTCCAGAGCACACACACACACCCACCGGTCCCGTCTCCAGAGCACACACACACACCCACCGGTCCCGTCTCCAGAGCACACACACACACCCACCGGTCCCGTCTCCAGAGCACACACACACACCCACCGGTCCCGTCTCCAGAGCACACACACACACCCACCGGTCCCGTCTCCAGAGCACACACACACACCCACCGGTCCCGTCTCCAGAGCACACACACACACCCACCGGTCCCGTCTCCAGAGCACACACACACACCCACCGGTCCCGTCTCCAGAGCACACACACACACCCACCGGTCCCGTCTCCAGAGCACACACACACACCCACCGGTCCCGTCTCCAGAGCACACACACACACCCACCGGTCCCGTCTCCAGAGCACACACACACACCCACCGGTCCCGTCTCCAGAGCACACACACACACCCACCGGTCCCGTCTCCAGAGCACACACACACACCCACCGGTCCCGTCTCCAGAGCACACACACACACCCACCGGTCCCGTCTCCAGAGCACACACACACACCCACCGGTCCCGTCTCCAGAGCACACACACACACCCACCGGTCCCGTCTCCAGAGCACACACACACACCCACCGGTCCCGTCTCCAGAGCACACACACACACCCACCGGTCCCGTCTCCAGAGCACACACACACACCCACCGGTCCCGTCTCCAGAGCACACACACACACCCACCGGTCCCGTCTCCAGAGCACACACACACACCCACCGGTCCCGTCTCCAGAGCACACACACACACCCACCGGTCCCGTCTCCAGAGCACACACACACACCCACCGGTCCCGTCTCCAGAGCACACACACACCCCACGGTCCCGTCTCCAGAGCACACACACACCCCAGTCCCGTCTCCAGAGCACACACACACACCAGTCCCGTCTCCAGAGCACACACACACACACCGGTCCCGTCTCCAGAGCACACACACACCGGTCCCGTCTCCAGAGCACACACAGACACACACCGGTCCCGTCTCCAGAGCGCACACACACCGGTCCCGTCTCCTCTCCAGCACACACACCGGTCCCGTCTCCAGCACACACACACCGGTCCCGTCTCCAGCACACACACACCAGTCCCGTCTCCAGAGCACACACACCGGGCCCGTCTCCAGAGCACACACACCGGTCCCGTCTCCAGCACACACCGGTCTCCTCTCCAGCACACACACCGGTCCCGTCTCCTCTCCAGCACACACACCGGTCCCGTCTCCAGCACACACACACCGGTCCCGTCTCCAGCACACACACACCAGTCCCGTCTCCAGAGCACACACACCGGGCCCGTCTCCAGAGCACACACACCGGTCCCGTCTCCAGCACACACCGGTCTCCTCTCCAGCACACACACCGGTCCCGTCTCCTCTCCAGCACACACACCGGTCCCGTCTCCAGCACACACACACCGGTCCCGTCTCCAGCACACACACACCAGTCCCGTCTCCAGAGCACACACACCGGGCCCGTCTCCAGAGCACACACACCGGTCCCGTCTCCAGCACACACCGGTCTCCTCTCCAGCACACACACCGGTCCCGTCTCCTCTCCAGCACACACACCGGTCCCGTCTCCAGCACACACACACCGGTCCCGTCTCCAGCACACACACACCGGTCCCGTCTCCAGCACACACACCCCGGTCCCGTCTCCAGCACACACACACCGGTCCCGTCTCGAGCACACACACACACCGGTCCCGTCTCCAGCACACACACACCGGTCCCGTCTCCAGCACACACACACCGGTCCCGTCTCCAGCACACACACCGGTCTCGTCTCCAGCACACACACACCGGTCCCGTCTCCAGCACACACCGGTCTCGTCTCCCGCCACTGCCTGCACCCTTCCACATTATCAACCTCCCAGACCCAGAGCAAAGGTGCACAGCAGTGCCCCGCCCCCGTCCCTCGCGGCTCCTCATTGGCTGTGGCGAGGGTGATCGGCAGTGGCTGGCCCCGCCCCGCAGCGCTGGTCGCAGTAACCAGGCAGCGGTGTGTAATTGATGAGTTGCAGGCAGGGTCCGGGGTGAGCGCAGCGCACGGAGCTCAGCATGTCCCGGGACAGGGTGGTGCAGCTGGCTCCGTCCTCTCTTGCTCTGGTTCTGTGTAGACTCAATGCTGCGGGATCAGAAGAGAAAGGCAACCAAGTCTTTCAGGACTTCCAGGCTGCAAATGCGAGGTGCTTCTGGAACAGGAGGCTGGTCCGGGCCGTGGCGGAGGTGTCCTTCCAGGGCTGGCTGGAGAACTGGGTGCTGCTGGTCCAGGGCCAGAGTGCCAACCTGGAGGTGCTGCGAGATGCCTGGGTCAGGAGGGCACTGAGACCCCCCAGGGGCTTCCTCATCACTGCGCTGGGTGAGTGGTGGACAAGGGGAAGGGACCGGAGGAAATGACCAGGGCAAGGGACCAGGAGAGAGTGACCATGGGGAAGGGACCAGGGGAGAGTGACCATGGGGAAAAGACCTGTGGAGGGGACCAGGGGAAGGGACCTGAGGAAAAGACCAGGGGAAGGGACCTGAGGAAAAGACCTGTGGAGGGGATCAGGGGAAGGGACCTGAGAAAGACACCAGGGGAGAGTGACCATGGGGAAGGGACCTGAGGAAGGGACCAGGGGAGAGTGACCATGGGGAAGGGACCTGAGGAAGGGACCAGGGGAGAGTGACCATGGGGAAGGGACCTGAGGAAGGGACCAGGGGAGAGTGACCATGGGGAAGGGACCTGAGGAAGGGACCAGGGGAGAGTGACCATGGGGAAGGGACCTGAGGAAGGGACCAGGGGAGAGTGACCATGGGGAAGGGACATGAGAAAGGGACCAGGGGACAGTGACCATGGGGAAGGGACATGAGGAAGGGACCAGGGGACAGTGACCATGGGGAAGGGACATGAGGAAGGGACCAGGGGAGAGTGACCATGGGGAAGGGACATGAGGAAGGGACCAGGGGACAGTGACCACGGGGAAGGGACATGAGGAAGGGACCAGGGGAGAGTGACCATGGGGAAGGGACATGAGGAAGGGACCAGGGGAGAGTGACCATGGGGAAGGGACATGAGAAAGGGACCAGAGGACAGTGACCATGGGTAAGGGACATGAGAAAGGGACCAGGGGACAGTGACCATGGGGAAGGGACATGAGGAAGGGACCAGGGGACAGTGACCATGGGGAAGGGACATGAGGAAGGGACCAGGGGAGAGTGACCATGGGGAAGGGACATGAGGAAGGGACCAGGGTACAGTGACCACGGGGAAGGGACATGAGGAAGGGACCAGGGGAGAGTGACCATGGGGAAGGGACCAGGGGAGAGTGACCATGGGGAAGGGACATGAGGAAGTGACCATGGGGAAGGGACCAGGGGAAAGTGACCAGGGGAAAGTGACCATGGGGAAGGAACCAGGGGAAAGTGACCATGGGGAAGGAACCAGGGGAAAGTGACCATGGGGAAGGAACCAGGGGAAAGCGACCATGGTGAAGGGACCAGGGGAAAGTGACCATGGGGAAGGGACCAGGGGAGAGTGACCATGGGGAAGGGACCAGGGGAGAGTGACCATGGGGAAGGAACCAGGGGAAAGTGACCAGGGGAAAGTGACCAGGGGAAAGTGACCATGGGGAAGGGACCAGGGGAAAGTGACCATGGGGAAGGGACCAGGGGAAAGTGACCAGGGGAAAGTGACCATGGGGAAGGGACCAGGGGAAAGTGACCATGGGGAAGGGACCAGGGGAAAGTGACCATGGGGAAGGGACCAGGGGAAAGTGACCATGGGGAAGGAACCAGGGGAAAGTGACCATGGGGAAGGAACCAGGGGAAAGTGACCATGGGGAAGGGACGAGACCAGGGGAAGGGACCTGAGGAAGAGTGGTGTTCCTCGAAAAAAAACCTGGGGAAGTAGATATCCTTGTAGATGTAACATAATGAGCTGGAGTAACATCTGAGTGTTCTTGTGACATTTGCAGCTATGATATGATGTGTGCAGTACAGCTCTGTGGGATTGTTATTGATCCGTAGATCTCATATTTGTCATTATGAAGGCTTCATTAATTGGAGCTATCGTTGAGGTTGTCGTCATGGCTTTATTTATTTATTGGTTATTATTGTGTTTGATCTGGTAGATCCAACTGGTGATTGACATATGATGGTTAAGGTATCGAAATTGACATGGGGGATGGATCCAAAAGCAATGTGCTGGATGTACATATTTATTTCACATTTTCATTGTGCATTTCAGCCACAATACATCGCCTTTCCGCAGCTTAGATACAACAAAATCCACACTTGTTACAGGCAGATTTTTGTGGTAATTTGCCTCAAATTTTGGTGCCAATTTCACCCTTACACATTCAAAGTTGTGAAAATCCAGAGCAGACTTTGATATGTTGTTGTAATTTTAGAAAACTCCACAGCATGTGGATGGGGTGAGATTTGTGCAGAAGGCTTCCACATGGCTGGTACTTTAATTTATAGCAGGTTTTCTGTGAATGTAGCCTAATATGCTGAGTAACAAGCACACGTGGAGAGGTGGACTGGGCACTGTACATCTCCGGTGGAGCCGAGCAGCGAGAAGTGGACTGGGCACCGTACATCTACAGCGGAACCGAGCAGTGAGAGGTGGACTGGGCACTGTACATCTCCGGCGGGGCCGAGCAGTAGAGAGGTGGACTGGGCACTGTACATCTCCGGTGGAGCCGAGCAGCGAGAGGTGGACTGGGCACCGTACATCTACAGCGGAGCCGAGCAGCGAGAGGTGGACTGGGCACCGTACATCTCCGGTGGAGCTGAGCAGCGAGAGGTGGACTGGGCATAGTACATCTCCGGTGGAGCCGAGCAGCGAGAGGTGGACTGGGCACTGTACATCTCCGGTGGAGCCGAGCAGAGAGAGGTGAACTGGGCGTAGTACATCTCCGGTGGAGCCGAGCAGCGAGAGGTGAACTGGGCGTAGTACATCTCCGGTGGAGCCGAGCAGCGAGAGGTGAACTGAGCGTAGTACATCTCCGGCGGAGCCGAGCAGCGGAGAGGTGAACTGGGCACTGTACATCTCCGGTGGAGCCGAGTAGTAGAGAGGTGGACTGGGCATAGTACATCTCCGGCGGAGCCGAGCAGCAGAGAGGTGGACTGGGCACTGTGCATCTCCGGTGGAGCCGAGCAGTAGAGAGGTGGACTGGGCACTGTACATCTCCGGTGGAGCCGAGTAGTAGAGAGGTGGACTGGGCATAGTACATCTCCGGCGGAGCCGAGCAGCAGAGAGGTGGACTGGACACTGTACATCTCCAGTGGAGCCGAGCAGTAGAGAGGTGGACTGGACACTGTACATCTCCAGTGGAGCCGAGCAGTAGAGAGGTGGACTGGACACTGTACATCCCCGGTGGAGCCGAGCCGTAGAGAGGTGGACTGGGCACTGTACATCTCCGGCGGAGCCGAGCCGTAGAGAGGTGGACTGGGCACTGTACATCTCCGGTGGAGCCGAGCAGCGAGAGGTGGACTGGGCACCGTACATCTACAGCGGAGCCGAGCAGCAGAGAGGTGGACTGGGCACCGCACATCTACAGCGGAGCCGAGCAGTGCTGTCCTTAATGGAGAGCTGATGGCTCAACAGACTCCTGTGTGATGAAGTCAGTTTGGGAATATTCGCAAGGAACTTCAGTCAAAAATAGTTTTCGTTTTAAAGTACTAATATATTAATGAACACTCCTATTTAATAATGTGCACAGGTGCTACCCAGGTCCTGGATAAGTTTGGGATGTTTATAGTTATAATAATTTTCATTTCTATAGCGCCATCATGTTCCGCAGCAGTTTATAATTCAGAGGGGACATGTTTCTGCCCTATACCTCACAGGCCATGTCTTTGTGGAGTCTTCTCTCCAGATGTGACGTCTGCAGTGATTTCTTAATGACAGAGTAAATCGCTGTCGGGCTCTTGTGTATGCAGTAGGAGGGACAACTTACTATTGGAAATAAACTAAATTTGATGTAAAAAAACATAATGGGGTTGGTATTATGTGAATATATTCCCCATGGAGGAGCAGTGCTTGACCTTCTCTCCATTCATTCCCCATGGAGGAGCCATGCTCATGCTTGACCTTCTCGATGTTCGTTCCCCATGGAGCAGCTGTGCCCATGCTTGACCTTCACTCCATTCGTTCCCCATGGAGGAGCCATGCTCATGCTTTACCTTCTCTCCACTCATTCCCCATGGAGCAGCCGTGCCCATGCTTGACCTTCATTCCATTCATTCCTCCTTGAGGTGCGTTTGACTCTTTCCAGCAATAAATCTCCTGTCCCACCTGCCACAACATTTTGTAAAGTTGATGAAAGTTTTCCTTTTAGGGTTAACAGTTTTAAATTTGATGTAAAAAAACATAATGAGGTTGGTGTTATGTCAATATATTCCCCATGGAGGAGCCGTGCCCATGCTTGGCCTTCTCCCCATTTGTTCCCCATGGAGGAGCTGTGCCCATGCTTGACCTTCTCTCCATTTGTTCCCCATGGAGGAGCTGTGCCCATGCTTGACCTTCTCTCCATTTGTTCCCCATGGAGGAGCTGTGCCCATGCTTGACCTTCTCTCCATTCGTTCCGCATGGAGGAGCCATGCTCATGTTTGACCTTCTCGCCATTCGTTCCCCATGGAGCAGCCGTGTCCATGCTTGAATTTCTCTCCATTCATTCCTCGTTGAGCTTGCGTTTGGCTCTTTCCAGTAATAAATCTCCCGTCCAACCTGCCACAACATTTTGTAAAGTTGATGAAAGTTTTTTCCTTTTAGGGTTAAGTTTCACCAAGTTTCTGCCAATCAGTACTGGTCCTAGTGGTCAGACCCCACTAATCAGAACGTTATCCCCTATCCTAAGGATAGGTGACAACTTGTTTTAACTGGACAACCCCTATAAGAAAGCACATGACGTGTCTAAACTCCAGAGCGTCTCTATTAACTTGCCAGAGGTATTCTTTCATTGAATCTTGCAGATAATGTCTTTTTCACAGCCCTATTGTAATTGCCCCAGCACCTTTCCCCCTCCATCCTTGTGAAAATCTGCACTTGTGATTTTGTATTTGATTTTCACACCTTGGTTCTTGGCAGTGTATTTCCGATTGTATGGCAGTGTCCAATTGTTATACAATTGTCCATGATCACGTTTAGGAAAATGTAATGTTGAATTTTAAAACATTTATTTCATTATGATGATGGATGGGTAGAAAGTAATTCCTGGGAAGTGGCCTGCATGCTTAGTCACAGCACTATCCCTTGTTTAAAGGGAATCTGTCACCAGGTTTTTGCTCCCCCATCTGAGAGCAGCATACAGTGGAGACAGAGACCCTGATTCCAGCGATGTGTAACTTAATGAGCTGTTTGCTGTCATTTTGATAAAACCAATGTTTTCTCTGCTGCAGATCTAGCAGTTATACAGAACTCATAAATATGCTGGACTACCTGCAGCACGCCATATAGTCCTCTAATGATAATCTACTGGTGATTAAACTGTGATTTTATCAAAACTACACTAAACAGCCCAGTAAGGGACACATCACTGGAATCAGGATCTCTGCTCCTACATTATGCTGCTCTCAGATTAGGTGTTAAAACCTGGTGACAGATTCCCTTTAATTAGAGACTTCATTTCCTGCCCAGTTTTATAATATTATAAGTTGCTGTTTGTTCTCTCTGGATTTTTAAGGAGTTTTGTTTTTTTTTTTTTACAAGAAACGAAGGGGAAACTTTCCAAATCCTCTTGGAAAACTCAAAATTCCTTAAAAACGTGAGTTTGTGTTGACACTCCTCTCCAAAAACACAGGGGAAAATAAAAAGACTCTGTGTGCACATAAGCTTGCACATAGAGCAGTAGAGTGTACTTACTTGGCTTAGGTCTTCACATATGACTGATGCCTCTTTGCGTTTATAGCATGTTTTGCCATTTGTTTTGTACTTTGTAATTTCTGCTGTATCGCATTAGCTCTGCCTTATTATAAGAGCAGACTGTCAGTCATTACATGTCTCACACTGGTAACATCACCGTTCTGTGGAGGCAGATTCTCAGGCAGATCTATGTAGCTCTTAACAGCTCATTTGCATATTAAGAAAAATATGTATTTCTCTGTAATAAGAAGTCTGATCAGATATGAAGGTATATTTTATTCTGCTTCCTATGACGTACATGCCCATATACAGTGCCTACAAGTAGTATTCAACCCCCTGCAGATTTAGCAGGTTTGATAAGATGCAAATAAGTTAGAGCCTGCAAACTTCAAACAAGAGCAGGATTTATTAACAGATGCATAAATCTTACAAACCAACAAGTTATGTTGCTCAGTGAAATTTTAATAAATTTTCAACATAAAAGTGTGGGTCAATTATTATTCAACCCCTAGGTTTAATATTTTGTGGAATAACCCTTGTTTGCAATTACAGCTAATAATCGTCTTTTATAAGACCTGATCAGGCCGGCACAGGTCTCTGGGGTTATCTTGGCCCACTCCTCCATGCAGATCTTCTCCAAGTTATCTAGGTTCTTTGGGTGTCTCATGTGGACTTTAATCTTGAGCTCCTTCCACAAGTTTTCAATTGGGTTAAGGTCAGGAGACTGACTAGGCCACTGCAACACCTTGATTTTTTCCCTCTTGAACCAGGCCTTGGTTTTCTTGGCTGTGTGCTTTGGGTCGTTGTCTTGTTGGAAGATGAAATGACGACCCATCTTAAGATCCTTGATGGAGGAGCGGAGGTTCTTGGCCAAAATCTCCAGGTAGGCCGTGCTATCCATCTTCCCATGGATGTGGACCAGATGGCCAGGCCCCTTGGCTCAGAAACAGCCCCACAGCATGATGCTGCCACCACCATGCTTGACTGTAGGGATGGTATTCTTGGGGTCGTATGCAGTGCCATCCAGTCTCCAAACGTGGTTGGCACCAAAGATCTCGATCTTGGTCTCATCAGACCAGAGAACCTTGAACCAGTCTGTCTCAGAGTCCTCCAAGTGATCATGAGCAAACTGTAGACGAGCCTTGACATGACGCTTTGAAAGTAAAGGTACCTTACGGGCTCGTCTGGAACGGAGACCATTGCGGTGGAGTACGTTACTTATGGTATTGACTGAAACCAATGTCCCCACTGCCATGAGATCTTCCCGGAGCTCCTTCCTTGTTGTCCTTGGGTTAGCCTTGACTCTTCAGACAAGCCTGGCTTCGGCACGGGTGGAAACTTTCAAAGGCTGTCCAGGCCGTGGAAGGCTAACAGTAGTTCCATAAGCCTTCCACTTCCGGATGATGCTCCCAACAGTGGAGACAGGTAGGCCCAACTCCTTGGAAAGGGTTTTGTACCCCTTGCCAGCCTTGTGACCCTCCACGATCTTGTCTCTGATGGCCTTGGAATGCTCCTTTGTCTTTCCCATGTTGACCAAGTATGAGTGCTGTTCACAAGTTTGGGGAGGGTCTTAATTAGTCAGAAAAGGCGGGAAAAAGAGATAATTAATCCAAACATGTGAAGCTCATTGTTCTTTGTGCCTGAAATACTTCTTAATACTTTAGGGGAACCAAACAGAATTCTCGTGGTTTGAGGGGTTGAATAATAAACGACCCTCTGAATAAACTTTTCACAATTTAAAAAAAAAAAATAAAAAAATAAATAACATTCTTTTTTGCTGCAGTGCATTTCACACTTCCAGGCTGATTTACAGTCCAAATGTTACAATGCCAAGTTAATTCCGAATGTGTAAACCTGCTAAATCTGCAGGGGGTTGAATACTACTTGTAGGCACTGTAGATGACTTAGTTGTGCTGATCACACCCATTCCCTTTAAATAGAGAATCTGTGTTTATGTATTTTCATCACATTTGTAAAGCAGAACCTTGATACAGTTACAATACTGAGAATTAGATACATGTTCACATGCTGCTGAAGTTATGGCAAAAAGTTATTTACTGAACCAAGTGTTCAGTTTATTTTTTTCTGTGATGCTTTGAAGTAAAGTAGCAGAGCACATCCAGTGTTCACACTTTCAAATAAGCTATCTGGAGGACTGTGAAAGGGAGGAGGATGGGGATTGTTTGCACAGTCACATAGGCTTTTGTATTGGACAAGCTGTGGCCCAGAGATCAGCACTGGGGCACTGAATCTGATGGTGGGAGCATTGGGCTACGTTCCCACGATCACTATTTGTTGGGTTTTTGAAGGTGCAGAATTTCTGCACCATTTCTGCCCTTTAGTTTTACTTGCAGTTTTTTTGTACTGCTTTTTTTGTCACACACACACACACACACACACACACACGTGCTTCCTGTGTAGCCCTTTGATGGTTATAGTATGCTGAGTGCCCACTTTAAAATTATAATACCTCTTAAGGGAACCTGTGAGGTGCAATATGCACCCAGGACCACGAGCAGTTCTGGGTGCATATTGCTAATCCCTGCCTAACCGTCCCTGTATACACTAGCATAGATAAATGGATCTTTAGAAAAAGTATTTCTAAGGTTATGTGCACACAGTGTGTTTTTGTGCGTTTTTCGAGTGCGTTTTTGGGCTCCAAACTGCAAGATTTTTCTTCCCCAGCTGTATGAGTATTCCTTTTTGCTGTCTGCAAACAACTTCTTTTTTTTTCTTTTTTTTTTTTTTAGCTGCGTTTTTGAGCTGAAAAAAAAAATGGTCATATCAATTCTTTTCTGAATTTAACTGCGTTTTCGACCCATGCAATGCATTGGAAAAATGCAGCAAAACGCAGTGATCAAAAATGCAGCAAAATGCAGCCAAAAAAACGCGGTAAAAATGCATGTGTTTTTCCCGCAGGTGCGTTTTTGTGCAATGTTGGTGGCAAAAATGCACAAAAACGCAGTGTCTAACAAAAGCAAAGTGTGCACATAGCCTAAAGATCCTCTATGATATGCTAATGAGTGCAGGGACTGCGTATGATCAGAAGTCCCCTGGCACTTCCGGTCATGCGCACTACCTCAGTTTGAAGCCGGTATGCGTACACCCAGCTACATAGTGCGTATGACTGGAGTCCGGGGCTCATGCGCACTGAGCCGAAATCCAGCGGTGGTAGCAGAGGTGAGCACAGCCATGCCTCTGACACTGCACATTCATTAGCATGTTAGAACACTAATGCTAATGAAAGGAACTAACCCCTTTGTGACTAGTCACTGGCCTCATTAGCATATAATAAAGGATCTTGAGAAATACTTTTTCTAAAGATCTCTGTGTGCTAGTATATGCTGAGACTACTAGGCAGGGATTAGCAATATGCGCCCAGAACTGCTCGTGGCTCATATTGCACCCGACAGGTTCCCTTTATCATGCATTTTTATCATATGTTTGCGTTTTTTGTCTCTGTGGTCTGTCATTCTTTAAATAAAGCTGTTTTTTTTTGACACTTCCTGGTATTGACATCCTCGGGTGCAAATTACACGCGTTTTTGATGCTTTTGCGCCTCGTAAACGCACTAAAAACGCATGTGTGTTTTATCACCTGTGGATTTTCTATATGTAATTCAAGTCTATAGGGAAATTTCTCATAGAAAACTCTGCGTACCCGTAAGATAAATTGACATGCTGTGGATTGGCAAAACGCCCTGCAGGTCAAAAAAGAAGCGCAGTGAGGATGACATTTCTATAGATCCAACCGCTTATCTTGTAAATCGCTGTGTTTTTGACCCAGCGAAAATATGCTGTATCAAAAGCAGAGGTCCCCAACCTTTCTGAACTTGAGAGCCATATTGACGTCTGAAGGAGGGTCACTACCCATATTTATATCCCTTCCCCCTCACAGTAGTGACACCCAGAGCCCCCATTACCGATACAATGACCGCCAAAGCTTTCCACAGAAATCACACCAAGGCAGTATACCAAGATCCAAGGGTTCGTACCTTACCCCCATACAGATTTTCTCTTTTATGTGGGGCTGCTTACAAAAGTGAAAATCTGGGGACCTGCTCTTCATAGCTGTTTACTAGTCTTAGGGGTACTTTGCACGTTGCGACATCGCTACTGCGATATCGTCGGGGTCAAATCGAAAGTGACGCACATGCGGCGCCGGTAACGACGTCGCAACGTGTAAAGCCTAGGAGAGAAGATGAACACGCATGAAACAGTCAAAAATCGCTGATCTGTGTCACGTCGTTCATTTTCATAATGTCGGTGCCTCCGCAGATACGATGTTGTTTGTCGTTCCTGCAGCTCCACACATCGCTGTGTGTGAAGCCGCAGGAGCGACAAACATCTCCTTACCTGCGTCCACCGTCAATGCGGAAGGGAGAAGGTGGGCGGGATGTTATGTCCTGCTCATCTCCGCCCCTCCGCTTCTATTAGCCGGCCGATTAGTGACGTCACTGTGACGCCGATTGTACCGCCTCCTTGAAGGAGGGATTCTTCGGTGGTCACAGCGACGTCGCCGACCAGGTAAGTGCGTGTGAAGCTGCCGTAGCGATAATGTTCGCTACAGCAGCTAGCACTACATATCGCATGTGCGACGGGGGCGGGGACTATCGCGCTCGGCATTGCTAGCGATGTCGCAACATGCAAAGTACCCCTTAGTGTTTATACACCTAGCTAGCAGACAGCCACAAGTCACAAATCTTGGGCCTACGAGCTGCATGTAGCTCCCGAGCCACAGGTTGGGGACCCCTCCAATAGAGCAATAAGGGTATGTGCGCACGTTGCTTTTTACCTGCTTTTTACCTGCTTTTTTGCTGCTTTTTCTTCTGCGCTGTTTAATGCCAAAATGGATGTGTTCTTCTATTCAAGCAAAGTCTATGGGAATTTGGGTTTCTTGTTCACACTATGTTGTTCAAAATGCTGCCTTTTTGTGGCAGAACTTTGGTCAAAAACTCAGCTTTTCAAAGAAGCAACATGTCAATTGTTTTTGCCATTTGGGTTTTGCACTGCAAAGCTGAGTTTTTGACCAAAGTTCTGCCACAAAAAAGCAGCATTTTGAACAACATAGTGTGAACAAGAAACCCAAATTCCCATAGACTTTGCTTGAATAGAAGAACACATCCATTTTGGCATTAAACAGCGCAGAAGAAAAAGCAGCAAAAAAGCAGGTAAAAAGCAGGTAAAAAGCAACGTGTGCACATACCCTAAAAGTTCTACAGTCTTTTCACTGCCATTAGGTGATTAGAAGCTTATGGGTATGTTTGTCATATGTGCCAGAAGACTCTGCAATACTAAATGTGAAAGTGACCTTACGGGTGTCCTTTTTTCCAATAATGGGTTTTCCTATAAAGAAAGTACATTTTACTAAATAGATCTTGGAATAATTGGTTCCACAATTGGTTGGGTTTAGAAAAAATGTTCCTGTTCTGAGATAATGGTTATATATGTGCCCCTGCTATGTACTGTGTAATGGACGTGTCTGACCGTACAGGGACATGGTCTGATCATACCACATCTCCTGGTCAGGGGATGAAGTAAAAGAGAATATACAGAGATTACAGCACGGGATCACAGCTGCTGCTTTCTGTGAGGTAAAACATTTCCCTGCCTGTTTTTAAACATATTACAGAAGGAATCGGCTATTATCCTGTGATGTAATGTCTGTATACTCCCTTTTTTTTTTTTTTTAAATTGCATCCAATTATGGAATTTATTTTTGTTTCAAGATATATTGATTAAAATGAATTTTGTGGGAACCCCCTTTAAGGCTTTCTGTCATTACTACGGCTTATTGTGCATCTTATAGAATCCTAATGGGATCGGCACGTCTCTGTAGCGGTGGTGCACAAGGAGGGTAAATAGTGCAAAAATCAGAGAAGTCCTGGACCTCATGGAAAGTAATAACTTTTTACCTTTATTACATCCCACTGATCCAACTGAATGGTTTCAGCTCATCTCAAGCTTTCCACAGCTGAAATGTTCAGTTGGATTAGTGTGATGTAATATATAAGGTTATATCTTCCATGACTGCCGGGACTTCTCTGATTTTGTACTGCGCATCTTAAGTGGGCTTTACACGCTGCGATATCGGTACCGATATTGCTAGCGTGCGTACCCACATCCATCAGTTGTGCAACACGGGCAAATCGCTGCCCGTGGCGCACAACATCGCTCAGACCCGTCACACTACTTACCTGCCTAGTGACGTCGCTGTGCCCGGTGAACCGCCTCCTTTCTAAGGGGGCGGTTCGTGCTGCGTCACAGCGATGTCACTAAGCGGGCGCCCAATAGAAGCGGAGGGGCGGAGATGAGCGGGCGTAACATCCCGCCCACCTCCTTTCTTCCTCATTGCCGGCGTCTGCAGGTAAGGTGAGGTTCCTCATTCCTGCGGTGTCACACGGAGCAATGTGTGCTGCCGCAGAAACGACGAATAACATCATACACACAGCAGCAGCGATAATTGGGAATAGGGGGGCATGTCACCGATTAGCGATTTTGCACGTTTTTGCGACGATGCAAAATCGCTCATAGGTGTCGCACGCAACGACATCGCTAAAGCGGCCGGATGTGCGTCACAAAATCCGTGACCCCAACGAGATCGCTTGAGCGATGTCGTAGCGTGTAAAGCGCCCTTTAGGCTCCTTGCAGACCTCAACTTTTTCTAGCAATATCCATTGCAAAGATTTCTTGACGTGTGCTTCAGATGGAAAGCTGTGCTGTGTACCACTTTACAGGCATAGTCTATATGGAGAATGGTGCAGCGTGTTTTTGCTGCGTCCAAACCGCTGCGTTGTACAATACAAGCACAGTGGATGAGATATATAGAAATCTCCTGCCCACTGTGCTTCTTACTTTATACAGTATGAACTGACATGCGGCACGGCTTTCCGAGACGCAGCATGTCAATTTATTCTTGTGGAGCCACGAGTATTCTCCTGGGGAAAATATGGTGCGTGCAGATCTCTGATCGTGGGCACAAACAGTGCGTTCTCCTGCACAGAACACTGGCGTCTCCACAAGAGGAATGACATTGTGTCCAGAACGCAGCGTCTCCTGATCGTGGGCACTTACTGTACAGAATGTTTACTGGTAATTCTCATTTCTTCATTTCTAACATGCTCTATGTCCTTTCACTAATCCCTGCGATTGTTACATAGTGTGTACACTGGATCTGGCACTCTCATTAGTGAACAGGTTTTGTATGGCCCTGGTGGCACCGTAGATATTCACTGGGACAGATTAATGGACCAGCAAAGCCAGTAAACAAGCTGCTCCTTCATTTGTTCAGAGCGGTGCGTGACACTGGTCGGGTATCTATGGATAGTCACTGCTGACTCCCAGGATTGGATTTGAGACTGTTCACGAAGTGTCATTGCCATGTCAGGCCTAAAACACACTTCCGCAAAAAAAACGTACGTGTCTCACGGTCCGTTTTTCGGGTCCATGTTCCGGTTTTTAGGGGCGTTTCTCCGGTACGTATGGCATCCGTGTGATGGCGTATGCGAGCCGTGTGTGCGTGTGGAATGTCCGTATTGACAAAAAATACGTACGTGTGCTGTCCGTTTTTAAAGGCCCGCATTCTTACCCAATTAACGATTTTAATCATTCATCATGAGATCCTGGTGTTGTTGTTTGCTTTCAATTGACCTGATAGATTGGTAACAAGTGTTTCAGATTTTGTGATGAAATACGGACACGGACATACTCCGTGTGCGGTCCGTGCAGGCACGGACCCATAGACTAAAGCAGGTCCGTGCCTGCGTGTTGCCGACCAAAAACGGACATGTCGTCTGTGGTGAAAAGTGCACACACGTACTTACCACACGGACACACGTTCCGTGTGATTTTACGTACGTGTGCCATCTTCCATTGAATAACATGGGTCTCCGTGTGTACGTGTCTCCGGTACGTGCAAATACGTACCGCACATGTACAAATTACACGGATGTGTGTTGCGGGTCGCAGGGATAGTGAGATGATCGCAGTACTTCTGCTCCCCCATATCTGGGTATTTGAGGCATTATGCGCCTAGAGGTGCTGGATACTCTGCCCTGTATGGAGGGGGTGCTATTTGTCAGTGAGGTAGATATAGAACTTTACTCAAAGATGGATCCTACTCACTTTTCCTTTCAATCACTTCTATTTCCATATTTTACAGTATGCTACAATCCTTTTACAAGGATTATCTTCAAATTACGTTATTTATCTTGTCAGATTAAAGCACTAACTCCAGGGTTTTTTTTTTTTTTTTTTTGTTTTTTTTTTTCGTGCCAGTGTCACTTTAAATGTAAGTTCCCATGCCCCTGTATTATACGCTCTCTTCAGCGTTTTCATCCTTTTTGGGTCTCACTCCTGTCCTTCAGCACCATCTTTTGCCCATAACTTCTCACTAGCTGGAAATTAGAATATCACAGGTTTCAGTTTTAAGTCTATGAGAGCAAGAACGAGGCTCTTATAGACTTGTATTCATTTGTGATCTCTGACGCGCTCCATGAAACAATAGAGCTGCTGGCAGGTCACAAATCACAGGAGATCGACAGAGCAACAGTAATAGAAGGTGACGCTGCCAGATGGTGAATATAGCACAGGGTTCAGGGGACTTAGATTTAAAGCACCACTACAGCGATGAAATAAAAACCTGGTAGTGGTGCTTTAAGAGGGGTCGATCCAGGCCATTAAAGGGAACCTGTCAGGTCCAATATGCACCCAGAACCACGAGCAGTTCTGGGTGCATATTGCTAATCTCTGCCGAACCGTCCCTGTATCTAGTAGCAGAGATAATGGGATCTTAAAAAATGAATTTCTAAAGATCTTTTATCTTATGCTAATGAGTACGGGGACTAGTTCCAAGGGTGTTATATTCCCTGACTAGTCCGCCCTCTTAGCATGTTAGTACGACCACAGGGGTGTACTAACATGCTATTCAATGCAGCGTCACCAGCGGTGCCACCCATACCTGTGTTTGCTGTGACCGTGCTTCTGACTGCTATGGGCGTGCTAACCTGCTAAGAGGGAGGCTAGTCGGGGGATATAACACTCATTAGCATAAGATAAAAGATCTTTAGAAATACTTTTTCTAAAGATCCATTTATCTATGCTAGTGTATACAGGGACGGTTAGGCAGGGATTAGCAATATACACCCAGAACTGCTCGTGGCTCTGGGTACATATTGGACCTGACAGGTTTCCTTTAGAGACTGTTGATCAGCGATATACAAGCCGATCGGTGGTTGATGCTGGCCTGATTAGATAGCTCACAAACATTCTGTGTGCACGGAACAATGGTTTTGGGCACTTTGACCCTTCATTAGCTGATTGTCCTCCTTTTTATAGGCCGATAGTCGGGAAAGTTTCTGTGAATGCCCGCTCGGCGGTTATTGGCTTGCCTAAATGGGCCATTACTGATGCGGGTGAATAGGGATGTTGTCTCTATTTTTCACTTTGAAAAAAACAGGTTAAATAAAATAGATAAATTTTCAGAACTTGCCACCTTCCTGCTTTTAAGTGTTGCAACACTGGATCTATTGAATGTAACCGCATCATATTGCCAACTGGAAGTGGATTCTGTCTGAAATGTGTTTTTTCACAGTCTGAGAATCAATCCCTGCTCATGAACTGAAGCTATTAATCGGTGAGACATATCACCGTGTACACTGCTGGCTTTGGATTGAAGGCAGAACTGGACACATTCACTCAGAAACTTACCGTACCCCTTCAGCCTCAATTTTGCCTTTTTTGTTAGATCTCTGAGGATCAGATAATACTTTTGTGTTTTTTTTGCATGTTGTATTAGTTAAAAGGCTTCCTATTATATATATCCTGAGTCATATTGCAAAGGATTGTTGAAAATCCACTTGTGACTTTTAGAATCGCTACTTCCAATAGGTGGCGCTGTGCTAGAGTTTGTCTCCTTTACTGGAGAGACAATTTGAATATTTCCTAGAGGGGCGTGGCAGCTATAAGTCCCCTTACCTGGCAGCCAGACTGGCTTGCAAAGTCTCCTTAAGGAGAATAGTGTTCCCCCGTGGTCCCCACATAGCTTTCTCATGAGCCAGATCAGACACCCCCATACTTTGCACTGACGAGGGGCAAGCACCCCGAAACACCGTGTCTGCAAATTGGGATTCTGATCTGGCTTATATATCCTGAGTCATATTGCAAAGGATTGTTGAAAATCCACTTGTGACTTTTAGGATCGCTACTTCCAATAGGTGGCGCTGTGCTAGAGTTTGTCTCCTTTACTGGAGAGACAATTTGAATATTTCCCTATTATATACACCCAATAAAAGGCTGAAGCGCAGTGAATAGGGGGAGATGTGGCATATACTGCTCTTTTCCGTACTGTTGGAGAAAAAATGTAATGGCGTACTGGTATCTTACCCCGTAATATACGTACAAGTGTAAAAGTGCCAATACACATTTAGTAGCATAGAGCCATATCCATCCGCATACACATGTATGCTTAGCTGGGTGTGCATGTGCTCTTGATGAAATTGAGAGCATATGTAGTTCCTATACAACTCTTTTGGCAAATTACCGTCCCTGAAAGCAAAAGGATTGTGTGTTGGAAATCATCATGCCCAATCCTCGTCTCCCTGACCGTCTTTTTTATATTGCGGGTGGGGGCAGGGGGGAGAGATTGGGCTGTGAATCAATGACATAACAGAGATAAATATAATACCGCACAGTGCAGACGCTAATTTCTTTTGCAAAGCTCAACAGTAAGAACATATACATAGACATCAGTGGAAAAAACCCCGAAACATTAGATATCAATATCCCATTTTCTTCTTAAGGCTGCTTTATACCTTACAATTAAGCATACGATATCGTATGCGATGTGACCCGCCCCCATCGTATGTGCGGCACATTCAATTTGTTGACCGTGTTGCACAAACGATTATTTCCCGTCACACGTACTTACCTACCATACGACCTCGATGTGGGCGGCGAACATCCACTTCCTGGAGTGGGAGGGACGTTCAGCGTCACCACAACATCACGCGTCAGCCGGCCAATAGAAGCGGAGGGGCGGAGATGAGCGGGACGTAAACATCCCGCCCACCTCCTTCCTTCCGCATTGCTGGCGGGAGCCGCGGGACGCAGGTAAGATCTGTTCCTTGTTCCCGGGGTGTTACACACAGCGATGTGTGCTGCCTCGGGAACATTGAACAACTGGACGTTCAATTTTTAGTAATTGAATGACGTGCGTGCGATGAACATTTTAACGTTCAATCGCACGGAGGTATCACACGCCACAATGTAACTAACGATGCCGGATGTGCGTTACTTACAACGTGACCCCGCCGACACATTGTAAGATATATTGTAGTGTGTAAAGCGGGCTTAAGGGTTGTGGCCAGTTGTAATGCTACAGTAGATGGCTGTCAGACGAATGAAGCATCGGCTAATTGATCCGGCAGTCAACTCCGCCGAATTTTCCATACTCGGGAACACTCTCATGGGTGTGAGAAAGTCACCAACTGACACTGGACCGGCGGCTTCTCTCAGGAGAGCAATCCAATAGAGACAAAAGGTATAAATTACAATAACCTCTATTCAGTATCATAATAAAACCCAAACAACAGATTAATACATAATTCAAATATAGGTTGGTGCGAGGATATAATTGTTGCTGAAAATGATATGATCACACATGATACACAGAACATTTTAGAACTGCATTATATCCGAGTTATATAACCAACAGTTTATGAAAAATGACAAACTGACCAAGCAATAAGATAAATACATATATGTCAATTCATAGTAAATAGCATATAAGGGTAAGAGAGTTGGGAACGTGAGCCAAGTGCCAAAAATTAGATATTTTTCTAATATATTACTGTTTTGGTAAAACCGATACCGTAATAGTGCCCAGTGCAGGTCTAGAAATGTCCCGTATGACCATAGAAAGCAAATTCATTGCATCCCAGAAGAATAAATATCAGGTAAATATGTGATAAGACTATGGTCACCAAGGTACAATGCTGCTCATTAGTGGTGAGTGAGCACTACCATGCTCGGGTGCTGTTGATACTTGGAAGAGCGTGAGTCCTGTACCCGAGTATTATGAAAGTCAATAGGGAACATCAGCGTTTTCCCTGGAAATCTTCATGAAAAATGCTCGAGTCCCCCTTTGTCCTGTTCTGTGTATCACGTGTGATCATGTCGTTTTCAGCATCGGTTTATTTCCGCACTAACCTTCATTTTAATTATGTATTAACCTGTTTGTTTTTTTTATAATGAATAAAGATTATTCTAATTTATACCTTTTATTAGGGTCTTCTTTCGCTATTGGATTTCTACTGTCAGTGTATGATTTCCTAACACTTTTTCAGCATAAGGCTGCTTTCACACTACGTTTTTTTAACATGTGTCCTGAACGTTTTTTTTAACGCAAAAACGGATCCAGTGCAAATGCGTTTTCATTTCAATGCATTTGCAATGGACTTGCGTCAACATGCGTTCACCTGCGTTTGCGTGCGTTATAGTGAGGATCCAGCGACTTGCAGTTTTTTAATTTTTTTCAAAAACGCTACTTGTAGCGTTTTTGAGCTGTTTTTCACTGGATCCTGACTATACTGCATGCAAACGCATGTGAACGCTGGCATGCTGATAGACCGGATCCTGCTTGCTCTACTGAGCATGCCCAGAAACCAGCCTGGCGTGATCAGTCTCTCTCTCCCCCTCCCTCTCTCCCCATATCTCTCTCTCTCTCCCCCGCCTGAGAGCTGCGGACGCTCGTAACCAAGGTAAATATCGGGTAACCAAGCAAAGCGCTTTGCTTAGTTACCCAATGTTTACGTTGGTTACGTGTGCAGGGAGCAGGCAGCCCGGCTCCTAGCAGCTGCGACGCTTGTAACTAAGGTAAATATCGGGTATCCAAGCAAAGCACTTCGCTTAGTTACCCAATGTTTACCTTGGTTACCAACGTCCGCAGCTGTCAGATGCCGGCTCCCAGTCTATCACTTTCAGTTCCCCTCTCTCCCGATCACATGACTTCAATGCCCGCCCATAAACTTCAAGTGACAGGATCCTGCAAAATAACACATGCGTTTGCATGCGTTTTTCTTTGTAAAAACAGGATCCACTTTTACAGCACAAAAACGTTCATGACACATGTTAAAAAAACGTAGTGTGAAAGCAGCCTTAGTTTGCTAAATTTCGATCATGAGTCGGCCTGAGTCCCCCATAGACATTAATGTTGGATGAAGCCGTTGATATCGGTGGGTTCTGCAGACATTAAGGCCCCTTTCACACATCAGTTTTTTGCCATCAGTCGCAATCCGTTTTTTTCACATTTCGACTAATCGAGCGCTGGATCCGGTTTTTTCTCATTGACTTGTATTAGTGATGGATTGGGACGGATGACCTTATGTTTCACCCGTTGTTCATTGATCCGTCAAAAATTGTCTGTGAGGCCGACAGAAGCAACGTCCAAAGCAACGTTTTTTGTGAACGTCGAAAAAACGGATAGACGGCTCTGTGACCATCCGTCTTTTTTTAGAATGGTAGTCTATGGGCGTAGGATCCGTTGCAATTTGTCAAATTACGGATTCCAGCGACAGACTTCGTTTTTTTGTAACTGAGCATGCCCAGAACGGCTAAAAACCACTCTCAGGCTGGTATGATGGATCCATTTTTTTACAGGATCCGTCGCATCAGTCACAAAACGGATTGTGACTGATGGGAAAAAAACTGATGTGTGAAAGGGGCCTAATCTGTGTATGGAGGTTTATACTGTGATAAAGCCCAGATCAAGCAGTGAGAGCTGCAGACAAGGTCTAGCTGGTTGTCCTGGATGTAATGTAATACATTCCAGACGATTTGCATAACAAGTACCTTGTAATGAGAAGGATCTAATTACTGTGTGATTCTCCTCTGTCCAATACTGAACAGCTGTCTGAGTATATACTGTTAGCTGCATTTACACTGCAAGATAATCAGGAACAAGTATTGTTAAAACACTCAGTTTTTGATTTTAGTGCCGTGTAAACTGCCGCTCAACTGCTGAAGCCGTAAAACGCTCGTTCATCAGGTGAAATTATCTTTTTGCGCAGCGCACAATAATCCTAATTCTTGGCGGTGCATCGTTTTGTGTATACAGGAATCGCACTGCCGAGAACTATGGCTGCCTGTGTGCTCTGCACGTCAAGTATAAGTACCGTCACACTAAGCAACGCTCCAGCGATCCCACCAGCAACCTGACCTGGCAGGGATCGCTGGAGCATCGCTACACAGGTTGCTGGTGAGCTGTCACACAGGCAGATCTCACCAGCAACCAGTGACCAGCCCCCAGCGACGCGTGGAAGCGATGCTGCGCTTGGTAACTAAGGTAAATATTGGATAACCAACCCGATATTTACCTTGGTTACCAGTGCACACCGCTTAGCGCTGGCTCCCTGCACACCTAGCCACAGTACACATCAGGTTAATTACCCGATGTGTACTGCAGCTACATGTGCACAGAGCAGGAGCCGGCACTGACAGCCTGAGAGCGGCGGACGCTGGTAACGAAGGTAAATATCGGGTAACCAAGGAAAGGGCTTCTTGGTTACACGATATTTACATTGGTTACCAGCGTCCGCAGAAGCCGGCTCCCCGCTCACTGCACATTCAGTTGTTGCTCTGTCGCTGTCACACACAGCGATCTGTGCTTCACAGCAGGAGAGCAACAACTAAAAAATGGTCCAGGACATTCAGCAACAACCAACGACCTCACAGCAGGGGCCAGGTTGTTGCTGGATGTCACACACAGCGACATCGCTAGTAAGTCGTGCCTCAGCAGCGATGTTGCTAGCGATGTTGCTTAGTGTGACGGTACCTTTAGTGTGGATCATTTCCTTTGGTCTTTCTGTATACAAAAGGCATAAAAGTGACCGCTGATTGGTAAAAGTCCACCATTCAGTGCTTGTATTGTTCTGCCAGTCAGTCCATGACAATAGACCCTTAGTGGCTCAAGATTTATATATGACAATTGTTACTTTTCACAATCTATGAGCGTCTCGTTTTAAAGGGAGTCTATCAGCACAAAATGACTGTTCAAACCAAGCACGAGTCCTCAGTACACCCTTGGGTTGTCTGAGTAGTTCAGTGCTGGTTCCCAACAACATGTTTTCATTCAAACGGCAACCTCTTCTACATTGACAGCCTTGCCTTTGCAGGGGCCAGAGAAAAATGGAAAGCTAGTAGGTGCTCAGGTGCACTGAACTGCTCGCCCACACCAAGGGTGTAATGTGTGCTTTGATTTAGGCCTCCTTCACACATCCGTGTCTGCAGTACGTGTAACGTCTATTTTCACATGTACTTGAGACATGGACTCCTGTAGACCGATTAAAATCAATGGGCTTGGTCACACATCCATGTTTCACATGGTCACACATCCATGTTTCACATGGTCACACATCCATGTTTCACATGCGCAGTGTACACGTGTGGAACACACACAAATGTTTTCTGCCGGCAGCATGAGTGTCACACGTATTGCACACTGATCTGATCCATGGATCATCAGTGTCACAGGTACCAAAGAAAACACAGGTTGCATAAAAAAATAAGTTTTACATGTACCTGTCATCGGCGCTGCTGTCTCTGCCTCTGCTGTTATTTCAGGGCCTGTTCATTAAGCGCATGAATATTTACTGCACTGACCGTGGACCCGGAAGCAACAGCAGAGCGAGAGACAGGTAAGTATACAAGTTCATGCTGTCCATGTGCTATCCGGATGTCATAGCATACGCACAGCACATGGAACGCACACACATACGCACCTTCACCATGGACCGTGCAAAACGTTCGTGTTTTGCACAGATGTGTGAAGGAGGCCTTAAGCCATTTTGTGTTGTCAAGACTTTTTTTACGCACATGGCATCTCAAAGTTCCTCTACTTTTACAGCCGTGCAAAGAGGAAGAATATGGGCTCATAGGTCTTATACACAGAGTTAGTAACATAGTATTAGACTACTAGTGTATATAAGCCCTTTAAAGCAATCTACTATTAGAGGGGGTTGGGAAATGCTGTATTGCTGTACCGCTACAGGTCACAGAGCACAATCCGCAGCAGTTTTATGTCAGTCTATGCAAAATCTGCATTTCTGCCTTTATATTTTTTTTAAATTTTTTTTACTAGTATAGATCTTCATGAACATCGCACCCCAATGACCCTATCTGACTACGTTTTAGATTAGTGTTGTAATATATAGGACCAGTGCACCCGAGCAGTAAAAAAATGGCTTCTTTGTCTGCAATGTTTATGATCATCTTAAGGCAGGATGTTTCTATATTCTTGGTTGACAAAAGAATTGAAAATTCACTCTTTAGCTGAAGGGCACATTATTATTAATAATAATAATAATAATAATAATAATAATAATAATAATAATATTTATTTATTTATTTTTCTCCAAATCTTTTGCTTATTGAAAATCTTAGCAGGACCCAGTGGTAATACATAGAGTACATTATTGAGTGCCGGAGTCATTAATTGAGTGCTTGTGTTTCTAATGTTGTGTTGATGACCTGGATATTCATACAGGATCATTTTATATTGAATTACTAACATAAGCTGCTGTTTGTTCCTGTGCGTTCAGTTGAGGAAAGGCTATAAAGGCCTCTGCTATTGTAAGATATGGGCTTATACATAAGGAAATAGCCTCCTATATCTGACACATAAAGCAGGTCACTCCTTATCTTGTGCAAAATGATGGAAGCCAGAGATGTACGGCAATAGAAATGCTCTACCAGAAGCTGCAGCGCTACTTTAAATTATTCATTACGGAAAACAACACACCTGACGTGTGATGTATGTAGACATCAGTTATGTTTTTTTTTACATTTACTCGTATAATAGACACAGACAGACACATGCATACATGCAAACAAACATACACATATACACATACACTGGAGATCAAAATTAGAGAACAATATACGATCACTTGCTTTTTTCAGAAATAATATAATCTACATTGATCAACATTTGAAGGTTTTTCTGTCAGGGGTGCACCATGCCACTAGAACAGGGTTTACAAAAGATGCAAAGTTTATCACCATAAACCCTTTTTTTTGCCTAAAACGTGATGATCATAATTAGAAAACAGCAATGACTGTAGCACAGAGAAAGATTATAACTAAATTTTCTGAAGGTAACAACAGTCACCAATCAGTAAGACGTGTAAAGGCCTTTGCTTTGAATGACTTAAGCACATATGCGGCCACAAGACCTCACTAGTCAATCACACTGCACTGGTGGGATTTTGGTACACTCTTCCAGTCTCTTCCACAGTTCTTTGACTATTGTGGGTTTCTTGGCCATAACTTTGTCACCAAGGATTTTCCAGTGGTTTTCTATTGGGTTTAGATCAGGATTCTGCTCTGGCTATTTCAATGTTTCAATATTTTCTGTTTCAAGGAACTGCTTTACCCATTTTGGTGTGTGACATTGTCCTACATGAAAATTGCTGACTGATTTAGTGATGAACACAAGTAAGGAACCATGTGTTGTTGAAGAAGGTTCTGATACACACTTGCATTCACTCTGCCATGTAGCTGTATGAGAGGTCCAACTCCTGCCGCAGAAAACATTCACCAAACCATGACTCTTCCTCCACCACCTTCCAGTGACTTCTTTAGACACTTTGGGTTCAATCTTTCCCCAGTTTGTCGATGAACATAATGTTTCCCATCAGAGCCACATAAATTAAACTTGCTTTCATCACTAAAATGAGCTGTGGACACTTCTCCTCTGCCCATACAAAATGCTCCTCACCAAAGGTGAGTCTAGCCTTTTGATTCTTTCTGTTAATGAGAGGTTTAGTAATTGCAGAGTGGGCTTTCAGTCCAAATGCTCTTAAACGTTGTGACACTGTATGACGAGACAGATCCTTACCCTGTTCAGTGCTGAACTGGTGAGTAATTCTAGCTACAGTGTTGAAACAAGTACCCATGGAGATTCTCCGCATTATCCTGTCCTCTCTTGCATTTGTCTTTTGAGGGCGACCAGCCATCTTGGGGGACTTGAAAGAGTTTGTGATGTTGTAAAGATGTAATAATCTCAAAATCACACACTTGGAAAGACCAACTTCCTTGCTATGGCTGATACTGTCACTTTTTTGGCCTTCATCTGAACAACCTGCTGCTGAAGGGTTTCAATCACTTTGGACCAGCACACCATTTTGGCAAAGTCAGTGCAAACTGGAAGGTTAGGCTGACAGTTAAATAGGGTTTGTCAGATAATTAAGGAAATTAGCACCAGGTGCCAGATTAACAACAATAACTTGCAGGTATCTAAAAGTGTTCTCTAATTTTGATCTTTTACATTTATCTCTTTTACATTTTTATGATGTGCTTTACAATAAATTAAATATGTGAAATAAACTGCTAGTTTAGTCATGTTAGGATATAATCCCATAGGACTACACAATGACCGCAACATTTAGGAAATTGTGTATTGTTCTCTAATTTTGATCTCGAGTGTATATAGTCACAAAACAACACATGTAAACTAAACACACATACCGTACATACATAAATGCAAAACAAAACACACATACATACAAGCAAAACACATGGATCAATACAAACAATACAAATGTATATATACAAAACAACACATGCATACATGTAAGTAAAACAACATGCATACATACAAAACAACAAATACATGTGAAGAAAACAACACACACCTAGATATCGGAATGTAGGGACCAAATTTCAAATCATTAGGAAATCCCAAGGGCAAGGTAGATTATGCTTGATTTTAATATCTGATTGTTCTTTTATCCAGGTTATTGTGAGCTGAAATCACTCTTAGGGTTCACGCATACTGGCATAGAGCACGGTTCAGTGCTACCCAGTGTTTTATTGAATAGCACTCGCTCCAATGTTATACAGTGGGGCAGTGCTGACCAGCGCTTTTTTTTTTTCATGCCGATTCGGCATGAGATAAAAATCACTTCATGCTGAGATTGGCAGTATATATCGGACGGTGTACACCCATACAAGTCTATGGGTGCTTGAAAAACATTGGACTGCACTCTAATAACATCCAAGTGCAGTCCGATATAAGCCAGCACTGACAATGGAGAAGATGGAGAAATTAAGTTCTTCATCTTCTCAGCACCTGTGCTCTGATTTTTACATGCATGAGAATGGGATGACCGTAAAATGGCACTTGGTCACGCTTGCAGCAGAGTTTGAGCCAAGTGTCATTTACATAATGCATCTGATTGTCTTGCATACGGCTGCTTTCACACATCCGGTTTTTGCAGTGCGGCTCAATCCGGCTCAAAAACCTATGCAACGGATGCGGCGAAAAAACCGGATCCGTTGCATAAGTTTTTCCATGTGGCCCGTCCGTTTTTTTGACGGACGCGGCTTGATACTGAGCATGCGCAGTGCAAAAAACCACATCCGGCGGCCGGATGCGTTTTTTGCCGCAGGACGCCGCATCCGGCGTCTATAGGCTTGCATTGTAAATTGCGCCGAAAAAATGTGCCAGGCAACGTTCCATCCAGCCGCCGCATGGGCTAAATATGCCGCATCCAGAAAAAAACGGACGCAACGCAAGGCCATGCGTCACAATATGGCGCTAATGCAAGTCAATGCAGAAAAAACCGCAACCGGCGGCAAAAAAAAACCGGTTGCGTTTTATCTGCAAAGCGCTGTATTGTTCCGCTCAGCAAAAACCGGATGTGTGAAAGCAGCCTAAGAGATTCACCGCTAGTGTGAATGCACCCTTAGGGCCACGATCAGGTTCATCACTTCCCTATAGCCTAAAACATCAGATTTCTCAGCTGCCCTATCCCGGCATTATACACCTGTTGTTTGGGTCTCAGCCAGACCTCATGAGTGACTCACATAGTCACATAGGAGACGGACCTGCCCATATTCAGCCGCACATTGTTACGCAATGTAAATATATGGGCAGCCGCCAGGATTACAGGAACACCGCAGGGTTTTGAGTGTTCCTTTATTCCTGGTGGAGATGAACAACTGCTAAATAGTATTTAGAAGCTGCTACTCTCCTCTTTGCTAGTGACCTCTACATGTACATCTCTCACGTACAGCCACATGCACAATCATGACACTTAGCTATAACTTCATTGGTGTCCCCGTCGGGTCTCTCATGCAATGGCTCCTGAAATACATAAGGCATTTGTCTCCAGGTCCTGATCCTTTCCCTTGCCGTTTTCAGCGTTGGGCTATGCTGATCAGTGTGAGGCTAGTATCACACTATGTTCCAGAATTTTTTGCTGTCTCTGTCATCTGCTTCAGCCAAAATGCTAAAAAAAAATTGCATTTGGGTGGAGCCCCAACATAACCATTCAGTATAATTGGGCGAACAGAGTCCAAAGTCTGCAACTCTGACCTTTTTTCCAGTAGTTTCCATCTTTAATGCTGAACTCAATAGTGCAGTAGAAGGCGGACACCGACGACATAGATTCTAAACTTGAAGACTTAAGCCCCCGTCACATTTATCGACTTACCAGCGATCCCGAAAACGATGAGACCTGATAAGGATTGCTGGCAAGTCACTGGGAGGTCGCTGGTGAGATGTCACACAGTCAGACCTTACCAACGATGCAGTAACGATGAGCGACCTGTATAACAATGAGTGACCTGTTAGGTCATTGTTAGGAGTCAAACACAGTGATGCGTCCTGCCCAGCAGGACATCACTTTTGAAGAAAATGGTCCAGACCCTTCGGCAACAACTAGCGAGCTCCAGCAGGGGCCTGATCGCTGGTAGGTGTCACACATGACGAGATCACTGGCAAGATCGTTACTGCATCACAGAAACGGTGACGCAACAACGATCTCGTTAGCTATCTCGCTGTGTGTGACGGGGCCTTTAAGACCATGTTTACCTCATTATATGCAATGCCTTTGTTGTGTTTCCAACTGAATCTTATAAAAAAATCAAAAAAGAATATCATTACTTACAGCAAGATGGAATTGCAGCTGTATATTGCTCAGGCCAAAAAACTACTACTACTCCAGCAGGATACAGCTAAACCCCCACTAGGTGGAGGCATCACAGGTGCAGGAGGAGCCAATCACACTCACTTCAAAATATGGAGGAGGTGATGGCTGGATGGTAAAATTGCACACTAGTGGCTTGCATAGAGCACTGTTCACACTAGCAGACGCACAGTCACAAACCCGCAGCCTATTAGGTGACGCCCATACTATTAGATCAGGTGGGCTGCCAAGCCGTACCCCCACTGCGCGCTACATAGGGACAGAAACTCTAATAGCATGCCTCCCACCTAGTGGGGGTTTAGCTGTATCTTGCTGGAGTAGTAGTAGGTTTTTGGCCTGAGCAATATATAGCTGCAATTCCATCTTGCTGTGAATCCCAATCTTCTAACCTTCAGATAGAAGCCCCTGATGTAGACTTAAGGCCGCTTTACACGCTGTGATATTGTTACCGATATCTCTAGCGTGCGTACCCGCCCCCATCGGTTGTGCGACACGGGCATATCGCTGCCCGTGGCGCACAACATCGCGTGGACCCGTCACACTACTTACCTGCCTAGCGACGTTGCTGTGACCGGCGTACCGCCTCCTTTCTAAGGGGGCGGTTCGTTCGGTGTCACAGCGATGTCACTAAGCGGCCGCCCAATCAAAGTGGAGGGGCGGAGATGAGCGGGCAGAAGATCCCGCCCACCTCCTTCCTTCCTCATTGCGGGCGGGACGCAGGTAAGGTGAGGTTCCTCGTTCCTGCGGTGTCACACATAGCGATGTGTGCTGCCACAAGAACGACGAACTACATCGTTACTGCAGCAGCAACGATAATTGAGCTTAGGGGGGGGATGTCACCGATTTAGCGATTTTGAACGTTTTTGCAAAATCGCTAATAGGTGTCACACGCAACGAAATCGCTAGCGCGGCCGGATGTGCGTCACAAATTCCGTGACCCCCCAACGAGATCACTTTAGCGATGTCGCAGCGTGTAAAGTGGCCTTTAGTGTCAAACGAGCTACAATTAGAGAGGACCTATTTCTATTCCTGACAATTCTTTTTTTTGGAAATACTTGTTTCTTTTCCATGAAATGTGAATTCTGGATAATCTTTTCTCATATCTTTACCCTGTTGGAGTCCTACTAAACTATAAGCTGGCCATACATGGTCCATTAGGGTATAACTAAATGAACCATACTCCACCTTACAGTAGCATCAAAGTAGAGAAGGATTTTTCACAATTAGAAAGTTAGAATTTGCAATTAAAGGGTTATTCCCATCTCCAAGATCCTACCCCAATATGTAGTAGGTGTTGTAATAATAATAATAATAATAATAATATTATTAGAAAATAATATTAGAAAATACCTCCAATTAATAATGTAGTATCGTTCTCTTGATTCACGATGTTACTCACCTCATGTTTAGTGCATTGCAGGACCTTAGGTATCCATGGTTATGGTCTCGATCAACTAACTGACTAACTGTGACTATATACGTTGTCATAACCTTGGATACTTAAGACCCTGCAATTCCCTGAACATGAGGTAAACTACATAGCGAATCAGGAGAACTATACTACATTTCTAATTGGAGGTATTCGCTAATAGTATTCTTATTACGCCTACTAGGATTTTGGAGATGGAATAACCCTTTAAAGGGTGCTTTACACGCTGCGACATCGCTAGCGATTGGTAGTGATGTCGCGAGCGATAGAACCTGCCCCAATCGTTCCAGCGATATGTGGTGATCGCTGCCGTAGCGAACATTATCGCTATGGCAGCGTCACACGCACATACCTGGTCAGCGATGTTGCTGTGACCGCTGAACAATCCCTCCTTCAAGGGGGAGGTGTGTTCGGCATCATGGCGACATCACTGCAGTGTCACTAAGTGCCGACCAATAGAAGCGGAGCGGCGGAGATGAGCGGGACGTAAAATCCCGCCCACCTCCTTCCTTCCGCATTGCCGGTGGACACAGGTAGATGTTCATCGTTCCTGCGGTGTCACACATAGTGATATGTTATGCCACAGGAACGACTAACAACATCGTACCTGTGGCAGCAGCGATATTAAGGAAAGGAGTGACGTGTCAACGATCACCGTTTTTGAACGATTTTGCGCTCGTTGATCGTCGCTCCTTGGTGTCACACGCTGCGATGTCGCTGCTGGATGTGTGTCACTAACGACGTGACCCCGACGATATATCGGTAGCGATGTCGCAGCGTGTAAAGCACCCTTAAGCCTGGTATTTTTTATTTTTTTGTTTATTGTGCTACAGATGA